>NC_142022.1:9061769-9316769 GCF_049901735.1 Notechis scutatus
AACCTAACCTAGAATCCTGGTTGTTTTCCAAGCTTTGAACCACGTTGCCTGCTGCTGAGTTTGATGGAAAGCTCCCCAAAACGGATCTAGGGAATTGAAGTTACAAGGTTGCTTTTGGGAATGTAAATAATATATATATATATTTTAAGACACCAATGAGTACCAGCAACTGGGATGAGGGGAGAATCTAACCCAAGGCACACAATTGTGGCTACTACAAGTCAGAACAAACCTTCTTTCGAAGCAGATGTTGTAGACTTAAAGGGAGGGAAGGGATCCAGGCCAGAAGGGGGTTTGCTCCCCACAATTTGGGGGAAGGGGGTCTCCCCCACGTGCACACACACACACACCCCTCGCCCCCAGGAAAAACCAAGCAGGCCTCCATGCTCTTCCTTGCCTGTCCCAGCTGGGCTGGACTACATCTCCCATCACTCCCTCTTCCCCAGTTCCCACACCGGTGGCTGAGGAGTCTGGGAGCCCAGCCCGATGCCCATGGGGCTTGGGCTGGGGATGATGGGAGCTGAGGAAGAGGAGGAGAAGAAGGAGGCCGGTCCATTTGCAGAAAAGCACAAGTTTTGTCAGGCGACGAGCGAATCGGGGTCCCCATCTGGAGCGCTAGGAGTGGGGGGAAGTTTGAGCACCCCGTAACCTAGAACCAATTAGCTAATCCACCCATCGATCAATTCAGGGGGGGAGGGGGGCTGAGTGTAGCTGGGGGGCAGCCAAGCCAGGGCAGGCCCTGGAGTGCTGGAGGGGGGACCCCCCCCAATAAGCCATCCCCTAATCGAACCCCTAATCCCTCTGCCCATCAATCCCCCAATAAATAACCCTCCCAATCAACCCCCTAATCAACCCCTATCAATCCAACCAATTCTCTTAATAATCCATCTCCTAATCGATTACTAATCGACTACTCCTAGCAAGCAATGCCCCAACCGATCCCTTAAGCGCCGTCCTAATGAAGCCCCTCGATCGATCTCCTAATCCAATCCCTCGATTGATCTCCTAATCCAACCCTTTGATCGTTCTAATCCACTCACTTCTAATCAAACTTCTAATCCAATCCTTCAATTGATCTCCCTTGATCGTTCTAATCCACTCCCTTAATCGAACTTCTAATCAAATCCCTTAATCGATCTCCCAATCAAACCTCTTGATCGATCTCCTAATCCACTCCTTTAATCGAACTTCTAATCCAATCCCTTAATCGATCTCCCAATCAAACCTCTTCATCGATTTCCTAATCCAATCCTCTTAATCGAACTTCTAATCCAATCCCTCAACTGATCTCCTAATCCAACCCCTTGATCGTTCTAATCCACTCCTTTAATCGAACTTCTAACCCAATCCCTTAATCGATCTCCCAATCAAACCTCTTCATCGATTTCCTAATCCAATCCCTTAATCGAACTTCTAATCCAATCCCTTCATCGATCTCCTAATCCAATCCCTTGATCGTTCTAATCCACTCCCTTAATCGAACTTCTAATCCAATCCCTCCATCGATCTCCCCATCCAACCTCTTGACGGATCTCCTAATCCAGTCCCTGAGTTGATCTCCCCATCCAACCCCTCGATCGACCCCTCTCTCCGCAATCCAAACCCCGGACCACCCTCCGACCGGATCCCCTCCGGCCGATCTCCTAAGGAAGCCCCCTCATCCCTCCCCGCCCGGCTGGCTCGCCAAGCCGGCGCCCGCCGCCTACCTGACGGAGCCCCGGAGCCGAGGAGGCTCGCTCTCCTCCTCCTCCGCCTCCTCCGCCTCCGCCTCCTCCGCCGCCTCCGCTTCGCTCCATCCCGGGCAGGGCCGGCGGTGGGTCCCCGCGCCCCTCGGCCCGGCCAGCCCAGACCCTCCCCGCCCCGGCTGGCTCGGCTGGAGGCGAAGCAAAGGAGGGGCGGAAGTGATGAAAGGGGCGGGCGGCGGGGCGGGCGGGGGCCGCGCTTCGGCCGAGAGGCTCCGGGTGGCGGCGGAGGGGGCGCCTCCCTCCCTCCTTCTCTCCCTCCCGGTCTCCCTGCCGCCATCCAGCCTGGGAGGGTCCCCTCCGAGGTCATCCAGCCGGACCCCCTCCCCGCTGCACCGTTCCTCGTTCTGCGCCCAGGCTTCAAGTCGGTTCTCCCCCTCCAACACCAACACCCTGCCAATCCAGCCTTGGAGAGGGGTTCCCTCCGAGGTCATCAAGCCGGACCCCCCGCTGCCCCGCTTTCCGCTTAGTCTGCAGTCCGTCTCTCTCTCCCCCCACCATACAAGCCTATTGGTCTCCCGCAGAGGTCACCTAGTCGGACCCCAATTCTCTGTCTAGTCTCCACCCTAGTTTCCCAATCACCCACTCACCCAATCAAGGGTGACCCACTCACCCAATCAAGGGTTCCCCAAAGGTCACCCAGTCGGACCCCCAATTCTCTGCCTTAGTCTCCACTCTAGTTTCCCAACCACCCACTCACCCAATCAAGGGTGTTCCCCAAAGGTCACCCAGTCGGACCCCCAACTGGTCCACTCTCCACCGAGTCTCCAGCCCGTTGAACCTACCCACCCATCCGTAACCTCGGAAATCCAGACTTGGGAGGGATGGGGGGGGTTTGTGTCCCTCTGAGGCCATCTAATCGGACCCTAGCGGCCCCGTACTCCCCCTTGTCTTCAGCCCGTTCATCCCCCCACTCCCAAACCCTCCAATCCAGGGAGGGGGGGCCTCCGAGGTCGTCCCGTCGTACCCCAGCTTCCCCATTCTCTACCTCATCTCCACCACACTTCTCCCCCTCCAATAGCTCCCCCCAGGTCATCCAGTCAGGCCCTGGCTGCCACACCCTGTGCTTACCCCATTTTCCCAGGCTCTTCATTCATTCATTTCCCGTCTTGTGATCCTGGGTGGGGTTCTTGAAACTGACAATTAAAACAACAGCCCTACATAAACCGTGAAGAGGAAGACTCTGCATTATATATAATTGATTGCAATATATATATATTTCAAGATAGACTGTGCCTTTTCATGGAGGTTCTGCAGCTTTTTAGCCGTATTTTATTGCAGAAGGAGGGGGGGAGGGAGAAAAACAAAACCATTTCTCTCTCTCTTTTTTTTTTTCATTTTCCTTTTTCTCCTCTCCCCCCACAAAAAATTTTTTTAAAAAAAACTTTGGGCTCTTTGGTACAGGAAAAATTGGCCTGAAAGGGCCATTCAGCTGGCTTCGCGCTTACGACGGCGTGACTCGACTTGCGATCCCACGACTCGATTTCAGGCGCATGTTTCCACTGAACCACCATTCTAAAAATGGTTTTAAAATTTAAAACCGGGACATGCGGCGGCTCAGCTTTAAACCACGGCTGTGATTGACAGCAGAAATCCTGCTCTCAGATGTGGTCGTAACACGAGGACTTCTTATTTTTTCCTGGATTGCATCTCCTGCAAACTTCAGCTTTTATACAGATTTTGTTCCTTTTTCTCTGCCAATATTGGGTTTGTTTTTTTCCCCACCCCTAAAATAATCTGCTTTTACACTGAGCCTTTTTTTAGCTCTGGTAAAGCTTGCCCTAAAACACAAAACTTTGCAAACAGCTCCCTCCTGATCTGATAAAGGACTAAAATACCCATCATCCCCAACTAGTCTGGATTGATTGGTTTGTTTTTGCCCCCCCACCTTTTTAAAACATCCCCGTTTTTCCAACTTCCCAGAATCTCTTTAAAAAGCGAGATGGGCGATCGAAGATGAGGTGATGAATGAATTAAATCAGTAAAATAAACATATTTTTTTTAAAGCCGCTTGCTGTGCCTTTTTTTTTTTTTAAGGTTTCCTAGCAAACATTCCAGAAAAACCACCTTTAAATAGAGCCCTTGAAATGGCTCTTCGAAAAGAGGGTGAACCTTTCTATTAAAAAAAAAACACCTCCTTTTTCCCCCGTCTTTTTAAATCCATTACACAGGAAAGTTTCTTGCTTTGGGAAGCGTAAAATAATGCTTTGCCTTTGCTGGAAAATGCTGGGAGGCCTTGGAGTCAAAACTTTTTCCCTTTAAACTGCATTTTTTTCCCCCCGCCTATAAAAACGAACCTTTGCCAAATCTCCTTTTTTTCTTTTTCTTTCCGGTATTCGCTGCAAAATCTCTTAAGAGGTGAAGATGTTTTCTTAACGGCTGGAGCCCAAAACATAAGACATTTGCGAAGGGAGCTTGGCCCAGTTTTACGACCACCGTTGTTAAGTGAATCACTGCGGTTGTAACACGGTTGTTAAGGGTTCGGCAATGGGGAAATCGTGATCCTGGGATGCCGCGACCATCGTAAATGTGAATCAGTGGGCCAAGTGTCGGAATGTTGACCGCGTGGCCACAGGGATTCTGTCGCCGTCGTAAGTGTGAACCCCCCCGATCCTCAGTTACTTTTTATTTGGGATGCCGTAACTTTAAACGGTCACTAAATGAACTGTTGTAAGGACTATCTGAAATACATAAAATCACAGGGTGGTGCAGAGTCTATAAAGGGAAGGGACGGGAGAGAGGGAGAAAGAAAGAGAGAGAGAAAGAAAAAAGAAAAAGAAAAGAAGGAAGGAAGGAAGGAAGGAAGGAAGGAAGGAAGCAGGCAGGCAAGGAGGAAAGGAGGAAAATAGAGGGGAGGAAGGAAAGGAAGAAGAGAGAGAGAGAGAAAGAAAGAAAGAAAGAAAGAAAGAAAGAAAGAAAGAAAGAAAGAAAGAAAGAAAGAAAGAAAGAAAGAAAGAAAGAAAGAAAGAAAGAAAGAAAGAAAGAAAGAAAGAAAGAAAGAAGAGAAAGAAGCAGGCAGAGAAGAAGGAAGGAAGGACAATAGAGGGAAAGGAGGGAAGGAAGGAAGAAAAAAGAAAGAAGGCAGGAAAGAAGGGAGGGAGGGAGGAAAGAAAACAGAGGTGGGGAGGAAAGGAAGAAAAGAAGAAAGAGAAAGTAAGAAGAAAGAAGGGAGGGAGGGAGGGAGGAAAATAGAGGAGAGGGAGGGAAGGAAGAAAAGAAAAGAAAGAAGGCAGGAAAGGAGGGAGGAAGGAAGGAAAGAAAATAGAGGGGAGGGAGGGAGAGAAAAAGAAAGAAAGAAAGAAAGAAAAGAAAGAAAGAAAGAAAGAAAGAAAGAAAGAAAGAAAGAAAGAAAGAAAGAAAGAAGCAGGCAGAGAAGAAGGAAGGAAGGAAAATAGAGGGAAGGGAGAGAGGGAGGGAAGGAAAGAAAAAGAAAGAAAGACTCTAGAGAGGCAAAAGGACTTGTTAGCTTTGGAGAAAGACACATTTTTGCAGTTTTGCTGCTGTTGTGTATGCTTTTTGCAGGAAGACCCACAACCCTGCAAAGAAACAAAAACTAGAAAGATTAGCTTTCCAACGGAGAGGTTTATTTTCTTCGCCCCGTTGTTTTGGGGAAACTTTCGAGGCTGAGCAGGTCTCGATCTCGGCACCCAGACACGCCGGGCCTTGCCCGGAGTCGCTAGTCCACATTCCAAGGGCCTTTCTTGTGCTCACAAGCCCACACATACACACACACACACAAAACCCCACAATTTAGGAGCCTCTAGTGGCAGGAATGGGGCAGGCCCCATATGCCCGCCTTGAGAATGAATATTTTTTTGCGGGGGGGGTGGGGGGTGGAGGCACGATGCCACGGTGCATTTAGGGAACGTGGCAATTGTGTGTGCCAGCTACTGTATAAACAAAAAATAAAATCTCACAACTCTGACGGTTTCCAGCACGGAAAAGGGGTTGTTTTTGTTTCTTGTGCATAATAATAATAATACTAATAATACTAATACTAATAATAATAATAATCATCATCATCATCATCATCATATAAAAATAAAATAAAAATGAATAAAAATAAAAATAAATCATCTTTACTTCTCAGAGAGCCAACCAGAAGCACCCCAAAAGCTCAGGAAATAATAATAATATAAAAATAAAATTGCATAAAATAAAATAAAAATAAATAACAATAAAAAATTAAAAAAGCTGGAGGGACTTATTCCACTTATGTGGTAGATTGCTCCTGGCTGAGGAGGCTTCACTTAGGCTTTCTGGCTCCTGAAAATTGCTTTACCCAACCGGTTGGAGATTGATCTAACCCTGCATCCGTCTGCCAGCAATAACCAACCAGGCAGCTGGCAATCTGGGTTACAGGCTCTACCCTACATTTTATGTCCTTATTTCTCTTCCTTATTCCTTCCCGGAGGCCGTCGGATGCAACTTTTGCGGCCTTGCGCATTTACACAATGGTTGTGTCGCAGTCGCAGTTTAATTTTTCAACTTGGAGCTCCTGAAATGTCTGGGTTCAGCCAGGGGAGCCTGAGCGTTGTCTCGTTTCCGGACCCTCTCAATAGGGCCCTTAAAGGGCGACTACGGAGAGTCCTCGACTTTACGACCACAATCGAGCTCAAAATGTCTGCGGTTAAGTGAGACAGGGGTGAGTTTTACCACCTCCCTTGCCACCGTTGTTAAGAGAATCGCCGCCGCCGATAAGTCAATAACTCGGTCGTTGAGTGAATCCGGGCTTTTTCCCCCCTTGACTTGTAGGGTCCAAAGGTTGCAAAAGGGGATCACGCAACCCTGGGAATGCTGCGACCGTCATAAATACGAGTCAGTTGTTGCCCAGCACCTGTATTTGGCTCACACGACCATGGGGGGTGCCATCCTCCGTCCCTTTTTTTCCCCGTGCCTATTGTAAACTTCAAAATGGTTACTAAACAAATGGTTGTAAGTCAAGGACGACTTGTCGCCATGCTGAGGTGAAAATAAATAATTTATTTCCGACACACGGGCGCTTTAGGAGACCTCACCCCCCCCTCCCAAAGATACTCAGCTCAGATCTCCGACGTTCCTCTTAACGACACGAAAAAGGAGGCAACGTCTTAACCATCCCGGGAAATCGGAGCGCGGGGAAGAGTTTTAAAACAGCCTGCCCCAAATCGTGCCCATTTTGGTGCCGGTTTTCCCAGGAAGACACTGGCGACGTTGTTGTGGCCTGCCGGCAGCTGGCGGCGCTGGCAGCAGATTCCGACAGTGAGGAGGTCGTGCGGAGGGCGGGGGGAACCTGGTCCAGTCCTGGAGCCTGAGGAAGGCTCGGACGAGGGCTCTGCGTCGGAGGCAGAGATGGGGCCGACAATTATCAGCTGCCTTTCGAGTCGGAGATCAGTGAGGTAGAAGAACAGCTGGAGCCTGTTCCTAGTGTGCTCATGCACAGAGCTGCCAGAAGAAGGGAACAGCTAAGGAACAAGGGTTGATTTCAGGAGTGAAAGCTCAGGCGGACGGCGAATGGTCCCCCCCACAGGGATTAAAAGAGGAGCAAAAGAGATGGGGGGCTTTTGCAGGAAACAATTCCTTCCTTGCATCCATGGGAAGATCTGTCTGTGCATCTCAGAGACTCTGTGCCGAGGCCTTCCTTGTCAGCACTGCGCTTGGAAATAGTTGCTTGGCAGCTCTCCGAGCTAGATAAGGCCAGTGCTTATAATTACACCCTAGAGAGACGGTTGGCCAGGCCTTTGGCTGAAGGGTGAATGCAAGAAATTCACCTTCATTTAGTAAAAGGGGTTTTGCCGGGACAAAGAGCCTGCTTAGTGCTTTTTGGGGGGAAGCCGAGGTCAGAACGGACGTAGCCGTGGGTTGGCGGAACCCAGAGATGCTTGTTGGAAACTTGGAATGGCCTCGGGGTGGGTTTAGATGCCCCGTTTTCACCCAAAAAAACGGGACCAGCAAAATAATTCTTGCTGGTTTATACGCAGTGAAGTGGCCACCACCGCAAAGGCCCCGCTTGGGCACTCAAATGGAAGGATGTTCTTCATGCGGGGGCGCCTTCCTCAGATACCCGACGTCCGTCTCAGCCGCCCTTGCATCTCCCCACCCCACCCCCTCAAGGTGTTGATGAATACAAAATCCCAAATTTAGGAAGATGTGCCCGCCCGCTCACCCCACAATATATCCAAAAGGAACGAAGGAGGAAGATGCCTCTCTTAGCGTCCTGGTCAGAGCTTTTCATTTTGGGGGTGGCCGGCCAAGTGGGACTCCAGGCCAGTACCTGTCCACTTTTCAGCGTAGGTGTTCACAACAAAAACAGGAAGGTCCATCTCTTTCTCCCGTCCCAGTTTTTCCGGGATCGGGTTTTCCGACTCTTTTGGATCTGCCGGGTGATGAAACTCGACTCCGAATTGATAGACCGCTGTCCCAACTGTGGCTCCCAACATGGGGGCGACAATGGGAACCCACCACCAGCAGTGTCCGGCGCTGGAAGAGCCAAAAAGAAAGAGAGAGGAGGGTGAAGCTCAAGAAGATTGAGCGGCAAATACAGGCAATCTTTAACGGATTGACAAGAGTGGGAAGGGACCTTGGAGGTCATCTAGTTCAACCGCCCACCCTACCCCAAAGCAGGAGACCCTACACCATTTCTGACAGATGGCAGTTCAATCTTTTCTTGAAAACGTTCAGTGATGGAGAAGGGAGAGAGGGAGAGAGGAAGGAGAGAAAGGAGGAAGGAGGGGGGAGGGAGGGAGGGAGGGAGGGAGGGAGGGAGGGAGGAAGGAAGGAAGGAAGGAAGGAAGGAAGGAAGGAAGGAAGGAAGGAAGGAAGGAGAAGCAACGGAAGGAAACAAGGGAGGAAAGGAAAGGGGAAGAAAAAAAGGAAGAGAGAAAAAGAGAGGAAGTAAAGGAGAAAGGGAGGGAGGGAATGGCAATGATAGAGGGAGGAAGGAATAGAGAGGGAAGGAAAGGAGGAAGGCGGGAGGGAGGGAGGGAGGAAGGAAGGAAGGAAGGAGAAGCAATGGAGGGAAACGAGGGAGGGAGGGAAAGGGGAAGAAAAAAAGGAAGAGAGAAAAAGAGAGGAAGTAAAGGAGAAAGGAGGGAGGAAATGGCAATGATAGAGGGAGGAAGAAATAGAGAGGGAAGGAAAGGAGAAAGGAAGGAGGGAGGGAGGAAAGAAGGAAGAATAACAGAATAACAGAGTTGGAAGGGACCTTGGAGATCATCTAGTCCAACCCACCACCCCCAAAGCAGGAGACCCTACACCATTTCTAACAGATGGCGGTCCAGTCTCTTCTTGAAAGCCTCCAGGGATGGAAATTTTAAAATTAAGAGATTGACAGAGTTGGAAGGGACCTTGGAGGTCATCTAGTCAGCTGATTGTCGGGAGTGGGGGAAAAATACCTTAAGGAGTGACTGGGCGGGGGGAGAATGCAGTCAGCGATGTTGGGCATGTGCGATAAGGACCGACTGGGCAGGGAGGGCGAAGGCCAGTCAGGGGCGCGATGTGTCGGGTTCTCCGAACTGTGCAGTATCGTAACAACCAGTTCTATAGAACCGGTCTGAACCGGTAGACTCCCACTCCTGGACAACACTCACCTAAACACCTGGGGACCCCATCCAGCAACGTAGGTAAACAGCCGTGGCCCCAAATCCCGCGCCGGGTTGATGGCGCAGCTGCAGTTGGCACCCAAGCAACGCTGAGGGCGAAGACCAAGAGGCCCACGGCTAACGGATCCAGTCCGGGTGGGATGCGTTTGTTCCGTCCGTCGATAATGGCCAGGATGCCTACCACGAGGATGCCCGTGCCCAGCACCTGGGAAGGCCAAAAATGGACAGGTAGGAGAAGCCGCGAGGGAGAAATAAGGGAGTTGGAAAGAAAAGAGAAAAAGAGAGGGAGGAAAGCAGAGAGGGAAGGAGGAGATGGAAATGACAGGGGAAGGAAGGAATAGAGAGGGGAAAGGAGGGAAGGAGGGAGAGGATGGGAAGGAAAGGAGGGAGGAGAAAGGAAAAAGGGAGGAAAAGGAGGAAGGAAAGAGATGGAAATTACAGATGAAGGAAGGAATAGAGGGAAGGAAGGAGGGAAGGAGGAAGAAGAGTGAGAGGATGGGAGGGAAAGGGAGGGAGGGAGGAAAAAGAAGAGAAAAGAGGAAGGAAAGGAGAGGGAGGAAGGAGATGGAAATGACAGGAAGGAAGGAATAGAAAGATGAAAGGAGGAAGATGGGAAGAAAAGGGAGGGAGGGAGGGAGGAAGAAAAAGAAACAAAAAAGAGGAGAAAATGAGGGAGGGAGGGAGGAGGGAGGGAGATGGAAATGACAGAGGAAGGAAGAGGGGACCTCAGGTAATGGGGACAAAGGGAGGAAGAGGGAGGAAAGGAAAGGAAGAAGAGGGTGAGAGGAAAGGAGGGAGAAAGGATGGGAAGGAGGAGGAGGAAGGAAGGAAGGAAGGAAGGAAGGAAGGAAGGAAGGAAGGAAGGAAGGAAGGAGGGATATGGAAGGAAGGAAGGAAGGAAGGAGGTTGGGAAGGATAGGAAGAAAAAAGGAAGGATGGATATGGAAGGAAGGAAGGAAGGAAGGAAGGAAGGAAGGAAGGAAGGAAGGGGGAGGAAAGGAAAGGAGGATGTTGGGAAAGATAGGGAAGCAAGGGAGGAAGAGAGGGAAGGAGAAGGGTGGGATAAAGGAGGAAGGAAGGATCTGGGTGAGCATGCAAAGGAGAACCGAGATCCCCGCAGCCTGCAGGAGATCTCAGCTCATCTCACCTGGTCAAAAAACCCGTTGGGTATCGACAGGTAAGGGGCCGGGTAGGTGGCAAAGATGGAGGCCGTTTCCCGGGGCCCCGTCACCCTCAGGGTCCCATTGCTGTAGCTGTGGATGGCGTCTGGTGGGAGAGAAGAAAAAAAAAAACAAATTAATCCTCGGTCCCCTTCCCAGTCGACCGTGGAAGATGGGCTTTGAGGTCGTGTGACATGAGAGGGATGCACAGCCGGATGAAATGGGAAGGGCTGTTATCGATCCTCGGAACAGCTTCCTCAAGCCACTAGTCCTCAGTGTGTTCCTTTGACCCCAAGATCACCCAAGCTTGGTTGGCTTTGGCCTCTGCAGGACCCCGGGTGGGCGGCCATTGTGACCCCGAAGGGCCCCCGAGGGGATCTGGTTACCGTAATAAAGGATGTAGACAGTGCCAGCCCCCAGGAAGGCCCCCAGTAGTTGGATGAGAAAATAAACGGGCAGCTTCCACCAGGGAAACTGAGCCAGGAGGCACAGGGTGAGTGAGAAGGCCGGGTTCAGGTGTCCTCCTAGGAGAGAGGCAGAGACAGAGAGAGGCAGAGACAGAGAGAGAGAGAGAGACAGAAAGAGAGAGAAAGAGAGACAAAGAGACAGAGAAAGAGAGAGAGAAAGAGAAAGAAAGAGAGAGAAAGAGAAAGACAGACAGAGAGAAAGAGAGAGAAAGAGAGAAGAGAAAGAGAAAGACAGACAGACAGGAGAAAGAGAGAGAAAGAGAGAAGAGAGAGAAAGAGAAAGAGAAGAAAGAGAAAGAAAAGAGAGAAAAGAGAGAAAGAGAAAGAGAGAAGAAAAGAAAGACGGAGAAAGGAGAAAGAGAGAGAGAGAGAGAGAGAGAAAGAGAAAGACAGACAGACAGAGACAGACAGAAAGAGAGAGAAAGAGAAAGAGAGAAAGAAAAGAGAGAGAAAGAGAGAGAAAGAGAAAGAGAAAGAAGAGAGAGAGAGAGAGAGAGAGAGAGAGAAGAGAGACAGACAGAGACAGGAGAAAAGAGAGAGAGAAAGAGAGAGAGACAAAGAAGAGAGAGAGAAAGAGAAAGAGAGAGAGAGAAAGAGAGAGACAGAGAAGAGAAAGAGAGAGAAAGAAAGAGACAGACAGAGACAGAGAAAGAGAAAGGTTTTGGTCAATCGTCACCAACATAATCATCAACTATTGCAATATTCTCCCACTTTGGTCCCTTTAAGGGGGGTGGGCTTCGACTCCCAGGATTCCCCAACCAGCCGCCTTTCAGAGGGGTTTGCAGGGGGGCCCACCTGAGACGCCCCCCGAGACGTGCACGGCCACCATGACAGCAACCCCGCTGGCTAAGGAGGAACTTAAAAAGTTGCCTTTGGTCCCTTCGCTGGTGACGTTTTGGGCCGAGGCGCTGAGCGTGATGACCTCGAAAAAGAAGAAAAATTGAAATTAGGACTGGCTTGACTCCCATACATTCCTTGTTAAATCACCCTCCCTCCCTCCTTTCCTTCTTATCCCCTCTCCCTTGCTTCCTTCCTTCCTTTCATCCTTTCTTCCTTCTTTATCCCTCTTTCTCTCCTTTCCTTCCTTTCTTCTCTCTCTTCTTTCCTTCCTCTATCATTTCCATTTCTTCCTCCCTTCCTCTTTTTCTTCCTTTTTCTCTTCCTCCCTCCCTATCCTTTCTCCCTTCTTCCTCTCTTTTTCTTCCTTCCCTCTTCCTATTTCTTTCTTCTGTCATTTCCGTCACCTCCCTCCCTCCCTCCTTTTCCTCTTCCTCCCTCTCTCCTTTTCATCCCATTCTCCCTTCTTCCTCCCTCCCACCCTTTTCTTCCTTCCCTTTTTCTATTCCTTCCTCTCTCATCTCCATCTCCTCCCTCTCTTTTTTTTCTTCCTCCCCTCCTTCCTTCTCTTCCCTTCCTCTCTCCCTTCTTCCTCCTTTCCTTCCTTCCCTATTCCTTCCTGTCATTTCCATCACCTCCCTCGTCCCCTTTCTTTTCTTTTCTTTTCCCTTTTCCCTCCCTCCCTCCTTCCTCCTTTCCTTCCTTCCCTCTCTCTATTCCTTCCTCCATTGTTGCCATCGCCTCCCTCCCTTTCTTTTTTTCTTCCTCCCCTCCTTTTCTCTTCCTTCCTCTCTCCCTTCTTCCTCCTTTCCTTTCTTCCCTATTCCTTCCTGTCATTTCCATCACCTCCTTCCTCCCCTTTCTTTTCTATTCCTTTTTCCTCCCTCCCTCCTCCTTTCCTTCCTTCCTTCCTCTCTCTATTCCTTCCTCCATCGTTGCCATCTCCTCCCTCCCTCTCTCCTTTTTTCTTGCTCCCTCCTTCCTTCCCTTCCCTTCCTCTCTCCCTTCTTCCTCCTTTCCTTCCTTCCCTATTCCTTCCTTCCTGTCATTTCCATCACCTCCCTCCTCCCCTTTCTTCTTTTCCTTTTTCCCTCCCTCCTTCCTCCTTTCCTTCCTTCCCTCTCTCTATTCCTTCCTCCATCATTGCCATCTCCTCCCTCCCTTTCTCCTTTCCTTCCTCTCTTTTTCTCTCTTCCTTTTTTTCTTCCCCTTCCACTCCCTCCCTCGTCCGTTGGCACCCGAAGTGGGGGGGAAAGCCAGGAATGAGCCTACGGATCAACCCAATTGGCAGAGAAGAGGCCAAACCGGATCGCCTGGCTTCACCGTTCTCGGTTGTGAGTGCGAGGGACGCGCTCCTCCAACTCCAGGGCTGGGTGGTGCAAAGAATTAGCAGAAACACTTTCCGCATCCAAAGGAATTTTCCCCCCGGGGTGATTGACAGCCGCAAAGGGGGTCAAGACTCAGGAAGAACCTAGATAGATACCGACAACTCCCCGCCGCGAGAAATCTAGGCCGCGGGGACGAAGGCTTATTACACTTATAATAACCTACTTTTCCTTTAGCCGCGCAGATTGGCTTGCTCTTTGATCTCGCTCCCTTTGCAGGCAGGAATCACGGGTACTGCAATTAGGCCGGGGGTCCTTTTGTGAGCACGACGGGAGCTCCCGATTCCCCTCGCTAAGCGAGACTGCCGTTAAGTGAGTTTTTGCCCCAGTTTACGACCTTGGCGAAGTGAATCCCTGCGGTTATTAAATCAGGAATCCGGCCTCTCCCATTGGCTCGGCTCACCAGAAGGTCGCAAAAGGGGATCACATGACACACACACACACACCCCAGGACACTGCGGCCGTCGTAAATACAAGTCGCCAAGCGCCTGAATTTTGACCAGGTGGCCAGGGAGATGCAGCAGTGGTCGTCAGTGTGAAGAAAAGTCCCATTTTTTTTCAGTGCCGTTGTAACTTCGGTCCCTAAGTGAGGACTGGAGATTTCTCCGCCTTTGTCATTCCTGTCTCCTTTGCAGCTGTTTATACGACAACTGAATATTTGCACTTTGAGTTAAAGGTGCACTCGGGAGGGCAAAATATCCCGTCCAAGCAAATAAATAACTTGCCAGGTCAGGATAGGCTGCCAGTGTGAAACACCCCAGTTGTGCAAAAGGAGGTTTATTTACACCTACAAAAAGCACACTGGATTTGACTCAACCGTCTTTTGGTGGAAAGTGGCGTGTTTGATCGTTTTATGTTTCAGAGGAGAGAGAGCTGGAGGAAGGAAAAGGCTGCAAACAGCGCTGAGATTTGTTTTAAAAAGAGCATAAAAGCTGGCAGAGGCTACTCAAAAATGGAAGGAAGGGAGGGAAGGAGGGAGGAAAAGGAAGATAGAAGGAAAGGAAAAGAAAGAAGATAGAGGAAAGGAAGATAGAAGGAAAGGAAAAGAAGAAAGAAGGAAAGGAAAGAAAGGAAGATAGAAGGAAAGGAAAAGAAGATAGGAAAGGAAGAGAAGGAAAGGAAAAGGAAAAGGAAAGGAAAGAAAGGAAGATAGGAGGAAAGGAAAAGAAAGGAAGAAGAGGAAAAGAAAGGAAAGGAAAGGAAGGAAAGGAAGATAGAAGGAAAGGAAAAGAAAAGGAAAGGAAGAGAAGGAGGAAAGGAAAGGAAAGGAAAAGAAAGGAAGACAGGAAAGGAAGATAGAAGGAAAGGAAAAGAAGATAGAGGAAAGGAAGATGGAAGGAAAAGGAAAGGAAGATAGAGGAAAGGAAAGAAAGGAAGATAGAAGGAAAGGAAAAGATAGAGGAAAGGGAGAAGGAAAGGAAGGGAAAGGAAAAAGGTAGAGGAAGGAAGAAGGAAGGAAAGGAAGATAGGAAGAAAGGAAAAGAAAGGAAGATAGAGGAAAGAAAGGAAAAGAAAGACAGGAAAGGAAGATAGAAAGGAAAAGAAAGAAAGAGGGGTGGGAAGGATAGGGAAGGAAGGAAGGGGAGAGGGGGGAATGAAGTAGAGGGAAGAATGGAGGGATGAGGAGGGATAAGGAAAAGGAAGGAAGGAAAGAGAGGCAAGGGAAGGGGGGAGGAGGGATAGGGATGGATGGATAGAAGAAAGGAAGGGAACGAGGAAGAGAGAGGAGGCAGGAAGGCAGAGAGAGGGAAGAAGGGAGGGATAAGGGGAAGGAAGGAAGGGGGAAGCAAGGGAAAGGAAGAGAAGGGAAGAGGGAGGGTGAGAAGGAAGGATAGGGAAGGAAGAAAGGAACAAGGAAGGGAGGGAGAGAGAGGGAAGAAGGGACAGATAAGGGAAAGGAAGGAAGGAAATTTTATTTCTCCATTGCTATAACTTTATTCTCCTCTCTCTCCCTTTGATTTGACAGCAAACTCCTTTCGTTCCCACGTTCGAACTTCATCAAACGTCAACCTTCAATTTTGGGGTGGTTTTTTTTTCTTCTTTTTCAAAATTAGCCCCCAAAAAAAACCACTTTCCCCACTGCCTCTCCCTAAACCCGCCCAACCCACCTGCCGATTCTTCCCTCCCCCCTCTGAACCCCGGATCAGATGCCTCCCCCCCCAAGGTTAAATTCCATGCATTCCCACCCACCTAAAAAGCCCCCCCCCAAAAAAACAACTCACGATTAAAACAAAGACGCCCAGAAACTCGGCCAGGCATTGCCGCAGGAGGTAGCTGCGAAGCCGGCAACGGGTGCGAAGCGTGCCCAGCCAGCGGGCGTAAGGCATGGCAAGAGCCAGGCTGGCGAAGGAGCGAAGGAGGCTGGCGCAGGGCAATATATAGAGATATGCCTCTGCCAAGCCTTGGCCGGGGCACTGAGGAGGATAATAGCTAAGTTATTCAGGGTTGATTAATGACCTGGCCAAGTGGTTACATAAGGGCAAAGGGCAGAAGAGGCCGAGGAACGGGTCACGGGTCAGCGGGTGGGTCTAGATGGCCTCTGGGACTCCTCCCTGGAAGGAGAGGAAGGTAGACTTGCTCAGGTGGGGAGGCTCGTTCGGACAGGGGTTGGGGTACTCCGCACCCGGTTGCCCGGAGGGCTGGGTGTGCAATCGGCTGATTTTCTTGGCATCTTGGCATTCTCCGTCGGCCTTGCCCTTGGCGATGCGAACGGTAAACACACACATGGGCCTCTCTCGCACGCAGGACACGCCCAAGGAGAGTCCTGACAGGTTGGATGGGGGCCAAGAAGTCGGGCGGAGGACGGGGGAGACATTGGGGAGGGAGGGGCTGAGGTTGGTCCCGGAAGGGAATTCTGGCTGGTTTTGGGGTTTGAATCTAGGATTTTAAAAAAGGGGGAGAATTTTTTTTTTTTTAAAAAACATTTTTTTAGGAATCTCTGCTGGGAAAAAAGGCTGATGAAAGACCCCATTTCTTTGCCCCTCCCCTCCCCAAATCTTCAAAGGGAAAGAAAAAAAAAACAGCACGCAGACCAACCTCAAGCATAAATAAAGTTTTTTTTTTAATTTGTCCTATTTTTTTTTCCAAGCTACAAAGACGATGATCAAGGAGGAGGAGACAGAAGCGAACTCAGGAAATGCACAGAAACCTGGGGTGGGGGGGAAATGACAATATATATACATATATTATTCATACATACATACTCCTTCCTATTTTCCCCACAACAACCCTGTGAGGTGGGCTGAGAGGGAGGGACTGGACCCAAGTCACCCAACTGGCCTCCATGCCTAATGCAGGACTAGAACTCCCCATCTCCTGGGGATTGGCCCAAAGTCACCCAGTTGGCTTTCATGGCTAAGGCAGGACTAGAACTCGCCGTCTCTAGCCTTCCCTGCTCCATCGAACGGAAGCTGGGCAAGGCTTAAGATGGGAGGAAATGCCACCCTTCTTCGCCTTACCTGCCTCTCTGCCAGCAGAATTATTGGTTCGGGAACCAGCGGCGGAAAAAGCTGTTGAGAATCGAACTCGTGTCACTCAGGTCTCCTTCGGGGCCGGAGCTGAAAGGAGCCGGATCACCTGCAAAATACCGGAGGGGGGTGTGGGGGGAAAATTCTTCACTCATCTTTTATTCCCTTTTTTTTTTCCTTAAACAGCTTTTCCCCTTCCTGATGCGTTGGCTTGCCAACATTTTCCAATGTACCGGTTGCCCCATGAGGACTAGAAAGATGTGTTGGCAAGCCTTTGGGCAAAAATAAAATAAAAATAATAATAAAGGGTGGCAATTTGGAAAACTTTACCTGGGGCTCTCGGCAGGCTGCCGTCAGGGGCCAAGCTCCGAGTCACGACCGTCTCTTCGTGGCCCTGGCTGTCCCGCACCGTCCGGCGTTCCTCCACCGTCTGAATTAAAACCGGGCGCCAAAAAAAAAGCCAGAAATTCAGACAAAAACAAAAAAGCTTTGGCAGAAATTCAGAAACCATGAGGACTAAAACTTGGGTTTTTGTTTTGTTTTGTGAAAAACGGGCTTTTGGCTTTGAAGAAAAAAGGGGGAGTTTTTCCTGAGGGAAACCATGAGGACTAGAAACTTGGGGGTTTTTGTTTTGTTTTGTGAAAAACCAGCTTTTGGCTTTGAAGAAAAAAAAGTGGGGGAGTTTTTCCTGAGGGAAACCATGAGGACTAGAAACTTGGGGTTTCTTTTTGTTTGTTTGCTTTGAAGAAAAAGGGGGAGTTTTCCCCTGAAACCATGAGGACTAGAAACTTGGGTTTTTCGTTTTTTTTTGAAACGGCTTTGGCTTTGAAGGAAAAAAAGGGGAGAGTTTTTCCCCCGGGGAAACCATGAGGACTAGTAACTTGCTTTTTTTTTTGGTTTTGTTTTGGTTTTGGAAGCGGCGTGGTTTTGAGCCCCGCCAACCCAGCTCCCTGGCCGAATAAGGGGCCTTTCGGCGCTCACCCCATCCGGCGCCATCACTTTCGTGACCGAGACGCTTTTGAAATACGACCGGGACTGGGCGGGAGGAAGGATGGCCTGCAAACCTCTGGAAGTCACTTGAGAATCGAGATCTGGAAAGGGGGGAAAAAAGAAAAAAAAGAAAATGAGATCCAGAGAAGAAGGAAAAAAGGAGAGGCAAAAAAAATAAAATCAAATTTTTAACTATGGCACCTTATGGGTTTTGGAGTCTGAGCGGTGCGTTAAGTCAAACGTGGGGAGGTCCTCGAGTTACGAGGGGAAGGAAGCCCTGCCCCTTAACGGTTGCACGTCGTGACTTGTCAACATCCAGCATCACGAAACCGATTTTATGGCCTGGTTTTCCCCACCCCTATGGCAGTCATTAAGTGACTCACCGTGGTCATTAAGTGAATTTGCCAGCATTAAACAAAACCCCGCGGTGGGAAGGCTCTGGACCTTTCAGGAAACCAGGCAGTTAACTATCTGAGGGGTTTCAAGGTACCTTTGGTCACTAAGAGAGAACTCGGTCGTTAAGTCAAGGACTCCCTCTTCAGTGCAAGCACTCACCTGAATGCTTTTAAGTTATGACGCCGCTCGGCCAGAAGACCAAAAAAAAGTAAAATAAAGGCAGCTTCTGCATTTGTTCTGCAACAATGAGGACTAGAAACTTGGGAGTGGAGCTGCCCGAAAACTCTTTGGAAAAAGGCATAAATAGGGTGTTGGGTTGGAAGTGGGTCCAACTTTTGAGTTGACAATTTAGTTCTAAAGCGTTTATCTATCCCTCCGCGTAAGATTAGGTGAGAAAAGGACGGTTAATGATTAATCCGAAGTCATAAATGGGGTTATTTTTAAAAGGTTTGGCTGCAAAGAGAAGATTCCTTCCCTAGGTATTTATTTCTCTGAGCTCCTGCGTCAGTCAAGTGGCCAGCAATGTATCTGGTGGCGGGGAGTTCCAGAGTCCCCTTCATACCAGATAAGATGTACTGCAGCTTGGTAGGCCTGGCCAACGTTTTCTTTATTAGAATTTGTCAAACCGAAAACGAGAAGAATAAAAGAATAAAAAATATAATGACAGGGACGATACACACATCAAAATTTTACCAATTTTGGTTAAGAATGTTTGTATTACAATAGGTGTAAGCAACCCAATATTAGCTTTTTCTTTTTTTCTTTTCTTTCTTTTTCTTTCTCTCTTTTTCTTTTCTTTTTCTTTCTCTCTTTTTCTTTTCTTTTTCTTTCTCTCTTTTTCTTTTTTTTTTTCTCTCTTTTTCTTTTCTTTCTTTCTCTCTTTTTCTTTTCTTTCTTTCTCTTTCTCTTTTCTTTCTTTCTTTCTCTTTTCTTTCTTTCTCTTTCTCTCTCTTTTCTTTCTTTCTTTCTCTTTTTTCTTTCTTTCTCTCTTTTTCTTTCTTTCTTTCTCTTTCTCTCTTTTTCTTTCTTTTTCTTTTTCTCTCTTTTTCTTTCTTTTTCTTTCTCTTTTTCTTTCTTTCTTTCTCTTTCTCTTGTTTTCTTTCTTTTTCTTTCTCTTTTTCTTTCTTTCTTTCTTTCTCTTTCTCTCTTTTATATATATTTATAACATATATATAATGTTTTCTTAAATTTTCGTGGGTACTTACATGTATGGTATTCAGCTTTGTTTGGGTATTTTCGGGTATTATATATATATCCCTTGTCATGTGTTTTGTTTTTAGATTGTTTTCAATTAATGTATATATTAGAGTTTTAAAATGTTTCTACACCTTTACGTATTTTATATACATCTCTTATCTATCTACCTACCTGCCTGCCTGCCTGTATCTATAGGGTTTTTTTTTAATGTTTTCACTTTGGAGATTTTCGCTTTTACAAGTTTGCATCTTTGTCTTCCACTTTCTTGTGCTGATCTATGGGACTTAACAAAGGACTTGATTGATCGGCTATCAAGAGCTTTAATATAAAGAACTGCAAATATTCGGAAGAAGCTCTCCATTCTGAATCCTACAAGAGCCTGAAATGCCCCAAATATTTGTCCTCGGGGTGTTGTTGTTAGCATTATATCTTCCCTTAAAATTCAGCCTCTAACCTCCGTCCTCTTTGCGAGAATTTTTCAAATCGGGGCCATCCGACTGGCTCTCTTGAAACTGCAGAAAAAGAAGAGAGAGAGAGGGGGGAAAAAAAAGATCATCAGATGGCTAAGAAAAATAAAATAAAATAATGAACCTCCTGGAGTGTTTGGACAATTATAGGAAATGGGGACTGTCCAAGTGGGGGTTTGCAGGAGCCCATTTCTCCCTCCCCTCCCCAGCCCACGACAGCCCCACGCACCCCTTGGAAAGGGGCCCAAGGCCGCCCCCCTGAAATGGGGGGGTTCGGATGCTCGTCTGGTCTGGGCCTTGGGTTGTCCGGGAACTTCAGCATCGAATTGCGGAGGGTCTGTCCCTTGTCAGCAGGGGGGGCGGAGGGTGGCGGGCAGGATTCCAAACGAGGGAATTCTGGGGAAAAAAGGAAAATTGGAAGTTCATATTCAAAAGCAAATGTGGGGGGAGAAATGGGGGGGTTGGAATGGAAGGAAAGAAGGAAGAAATAGAGGAGAAATGGAAGGAAGGGAGGGAGAAGAAAGGATGGATGGATGGATGGATGGATGGATGGATGGATGGAAGAGAGGGAATGAAGAAAAGAAGGAAGGAGGGAGGGAGGAATAGAGAAAGGAAGGAAGGAAAAGAGGAAAAAGGAAAGGGGAGCAGGGAGGGAAGGAAAGGAGAGGGAAGAATAAAGAGAGAAAGTAAGAAAGAGGGAAGGAAGGAAAGGAAGGAAGCAGGGAGGGAGGAAGTCAGGAATAGAGAGAGGAAGGAATAGAGAGAAAGAAAGGAAGCAGGGAGGAAGGGAAGAATAGAGACAGGAAGGAAATGGAAGCAGGAAGGAATAGACAGAAAGAAGGAAGGAAGGAAGGAAATGCTTCAAAAAACTGGACCCAACTGGGCACTCACCAAAGGACGGGGGAGGCAGACTCCGGGTTCCGATGTCATTGAAGAAGTGGTTAAAGTCCCGGAAGAGCTCCTGGAAACCGAATTGGTCATGGAAGTGAATCCCGCCTGGCTCAAAAGTGAAGCCGAAACTGAAGCCGTCGGGGAAAAATTGGTTTTCCTCAAAATCCAGATCGTCCTCATCGTCTTCATCGTCCTCCTCATCCCGGGTGAAATTCCCCCAAAAGGGGTCGGGGGTCCTGAGAGAGAGAGAGAGGGAGAGAGAGAGAGAGAGATGGTAGAGGTAGATAGATATTGATATCTACCTATCATTCATGTCTATCTATATCTATATGTCAAGTTGTCTGCCTTTTTACATAATGTCTATCGTTTATCTATACATCTAACATATATCTGATATCCATCTTTTTGTGTCTGTCTATCTAATCCATCTACTTTTCTTTCCTTCCTTCCTTCCTGTCTACATGCCTTCTTTCTCTTTATCTTCCTTCCTCCCTTCTTTATCATCTATCTCTTCTATACATAATCTCTCTTTCATCTATCTATCTATCTATCTGTCTGTCTGTCTGTCTGTCTGTCTGTCTGTCTATCTATCGTCTATTGCTATTCATCTATCATCTGTATCTGTCTTTCTACCCTCCATCAAACTGATAATTTATCATCCATCATCATGTATCTCTGTGTCTGTCTACCTACCTACTTATCTATCATCTCTTTATCTATCTTATCTATCTAATCTATCTAATCTAACTATCTATCCATCTGTCTATCTTCTTTCTCCCATCCATCCAACATCCATCTATCATCTATATCTATGTATCTATATCAAACTCTTTGAATTGTACCCCAAATCCCCACTGTATCATTATTTACACAGAACTTTTAAAGAAAGAAACAATAAAAGAGGCCAAATGGACTAAAACTAATGCAAACAAGGATTTGATTTCCGAAGGGGGTCTGGGTGTGTGTGCCAACCCAGGAAGGACCCAGGTTCAAATCCTGAAGCTCAGGGGTGTGTGTGTGTGTTGGGGATTAGTCTGGGCCCGGCCTACCTCACAAGGTTGTTGTGAAGGTTAAAGGGAGGAATGACACACACATACACACACACACATAATTTTTGTTATACACATATACACACATTACACATACACACACTACACAAATATATATACACACACAAATACACACATTACAAACACATATATACATACAAATTACACAAATACACACATTACAAACACCTATATACACACAAATTACATACACATATACACATTACATACAACCACACACGTTTAGACACACTACAAACACACACACACACACATATATATATATATATACACACAATTACACAAATACACACACATTACACATACACACACACACACACACACACACACATATATATATATATACACACATACACATACACATTACACATGCAAACACATATACACACACACATAAATACACATTACACACGCATTACACAAACACACAAGTGTATGTATTTGTGTATGTATATATATGTTTGTGATATGTGTGTGTGTGTGTGTGTGTATGTATGGCATTCAGCTTTGTTCGAGTATTTTCCCACGTCATTGTAGTTGTGCTTTTAAAGTTGCTACAACTTTATATATATATAAATAAATACATACATACACACACACACACAAACACATATACATACATACACAAATATATATACACACACGACACATATATCCCTCCCAGACAAGGGGGGGGGGGGGCTCGTCTATGGATTGGGCCACAGCTCCCCCTCCCCTCCTGGGGCAGGGGATGATGGGGTCGGTGGTCCAACCCATCCTGGAAAGCGACAGGCCAGGAATGGGCTCAACCCATCGCAGGCGCTTGGAAGGCTTCTGGGGCGGGAAAGGGGGAGCACCCCGCGCCCCAGACCCCCAGAGCGGCCGACCCATCCAGGGGACCCCCGTGTCTCACCTCCGGAAGCCGAAAAAGCCTCGGAAAAGGTCGAAAACGCTCATTCCGCCGAGCGGCCGTAAAGCGACGCCCTCTCTCCCAGCACAGCTTTCACTTCCGCCACCCCGTCGCGAAAGGCCCCTTCCGCCGTAAAGCAGGCCTCCCTTTTTTACATCGTCCCGCTCGAGCCAAACGTCACTCTCGAAGCGACGTTTCTCCCTCTGGGGCGACTTCAACTCCCAGGATCCTTCAGCCGGCGAAGTTCAAGCAAAGCCGGCGAAGTTCAAGCAAAGCCGGCGAAGCAAAGCGGGCTGAGGAACTCTGGGAGTTGAAGTCCGCGCCAATAGAAGCCGCTAAACCCATTGCTCTAGATTTGTCTTTTATACACTGTTGTGTCAGAAAAAAAAAGCAAACTTAAAAATAGACCTTTTAAAAAACAAACCCATTTCCCCCCCATTTCCTGGCGAGTCTCCAAGGGAGGGCCTCCGTTAAGCCTTGATTTCAGTTGTCAGTCAATATAATATTCTGAATTTGGCTGAAGATCCATTATTTTAAGATCTATCAGAGTATTTTGTCCTTTTTGAGTTATTGCCAAAATAAAATATTGGAAAGAAGCTTCAGCACAGCCTCCATTCCCATTTGCTAAAGGAACTTCTTAAAAAAATAATTTTTATTCGGACCTCTAAAAAAATGTATGTGTTCTGTATTTTTAGTTCCAATCTGGTGAATTACAGATAATTTGTGTCGATTGCAATCGTATTATTTGCTATTGGAACCCCTTTTTTAAAAAAATATTTTCAAGAACTTCTCCAAAAACCGATTAAAAGAGAGATAGATGATTTGTTCTCGGTCCAGTTAAATCCCCGTTATAAAGGGCCAATTTTCTTTTGCTTTCCCCTTTTAAAGGTCTTGTATTGTTAAAGCCGGTCAGCAAATATTGTTTTCTTTATAGTATGGGCCCCATCACAAAATTGCCATAAACTTCTGCCCAAATTATGCATAAAATTTAATTTAATGTCAAAGGTCTGTTTGGTGTTTCCAATTTTCTCCCCTCCTAGGGTCAATATTATGGCCCCAATTCTCATCTTGGTCTCTTTTTTTGTGGACAAACACAATTTCCCACCAACCCTGCCCGATCCGGGACGGGTCCATCCTGGACAATTGGGACACCAGCCGTTTACCCTTGTTATGTCGTGACGGTTTGTAAAATCATGTGACTAACAAGGATGACCAGATTTAAGAACAGTTTTTATCCAAGTGCAGTTTTGAGTTTGAATGCGGGGTCATAAGATTTTTGTGGAGTTTAATGGCTGAGAGTAGTGGGGTATTTACATTTTTAAATTGTATAGAGATTATTGTATGGTTGGTTGTGTTTAGTTTAATTTTTTTTCTTTTTTAGTGGTGTTTGTCTAGTTTTACTTGTGGAAGAGCACCTCATTTCGTTGCACCCGCTTGCGAGTGTAATGACAAATAAATTCTTATGTCTTATGTTAACTCGCTTTCGCGTTTCTTGCGTGCAAATTGGTGGGGTGGGACACAACCGTTAGAGAACTTTTAAAAATCCAGGATTTAAATCCCCCCGCCCAAACCTCCAAAAGTATGTGGTAAATTCAAATGGTCGCTAATTCGAGCAAGACGTGCTATGGCCAATCAAGGAATGAACTGTCCTCTGGTTTCAAGACCCAGAAGTTGGAATGGGTCGAGAAGGAAAGGGGTGTGTGGGTGGGAAACAACCCCCACCCCCCCCAAAAAAAATCCACTGCGCGTCCAGAAAAACAGAATGGGGTTTTCATTTTTATATACAAGACACATTTATCCATTAAATTTAGAACACAGTACAAAAAAAACCACTTCAACTAATTAATCTTACAACGCGGTTCAGATCAATTACTGCTCTTATTCCTAATAATAAAGGAGGGGAGGGAGGGCAGGGAGGGCAGGGAGGGGATTCCAGGTGTTTGCCTCCTTTGGATTAGCTGGGCAGTAATTCATTTATTTATTTTGGGGGTGTTGGTGGGCAAGGCGGTGGGAGGGGCGAGTCGAGGAGTAGAAAACAAAACAGAAAGGGAAAAAAAAAGGATAAAAATAAAACAAACCAAAAAAAAAAGGCCCTAAAACGGCCGGAACCGTGGAAGGGAGAGGAGAGAGAAAGAGAGAGAGAGAGAGGAGAAAAAGAAAAGATACAAATTCTATATTACATACGATAAAGGGGATGATGAAAAGGAAGAGGGGAGGAAAGAGGGAGGAACGTGTTCCGGCCTGGTGCAAGGCCGTCTCCCAAGGCTTCGTTGGGCCGTGCCCGGGAGGGGGCGGGGGAGGGAGGCACTCTCCCGGGGTGGTGGTGGAGGGAGGGGCAGGGGGCTGTTCTTCTTCTTCTTCTTCTTCTTCTTCTTCTTTTTGGATGGGTCTCTGTCGTTCTTCTTCTGCCGGTCTCTTGGTTGAAGTGTCGCTGCTGCTTTGCTGCTTTGCTGCTTCTGCCGTGGGGAGAATGAGGAAGGGGGTGGGGGGCGCCCTCAGTTGGCCCCCCAGTTGTAGCTGTTGTAGGCCGACTTGTTAGCCTGCGATTTCTGCGGGATGGAACTGCCTTGGCTGCGCTGGCCGGTGCTACTCTGCAGGGGGGGGGGGAGGAAGAAAAAAAGGGGGGGGAGGGGAAACGGAGGAAAAGGGGTTGAGGGTCAGGCCAATAGCGCCTCCGACCCTTCCACCCTCCACACTCCGGAGTGAGTCAAGCCGCGAATTCCAGAATCGAAGGGGGAGGAAAAACTTGGGAAAACATATTGGTTAATTTCTTGCATCCAGCGACTCTGGGAAGTCTTACACAACCCCCATACGAAAAGAAGACATTATAAGGACGGGAACGTTAAGACAGGCGTTTTTTTCTAGTTTTTGTAGTATTTATATATAGTTTTTAAAAAAAAAAAATATTGTAAGGTTCCCAGAGTTAACCTAGGGTGAAATGGGTGGACCAATAGGTTTTGACAGACAGATAGATGATAAAAGACAGGTAGATTTAGAATGATAGGTGGGCAGGTAGGTAGGAAAGACAGAGAGAGAGAGAGAGACAGAGAGAGAGAGAGAGATAGTTATATAGATATAAATAGAGAGATTTATAGATATAGTTAGAAATAGAGATATCTGAGATAGATGATATAGATAAGATAGATAAGATGATATATAGTTAGAAATAGATATCTGAGATAGATAATCTGAGATACAGATGATATAAATATACATAGATAAGATAGATAAGATAGATAAGATAGATAAGATAGATAGATAGATAGATAGATAGATAGATAGATAGATAGATAGATAGATAGATAGATAGATAGATAGATGATAGAGGTATAGAGATAGATGGATGGATGGATGGATGGATGGATGGATGGAGAGATGGATAGATTAGATAGATAGATAGATAGATGATAGAGGTATAGAGATAGATGGATGGATGGATGGATGGATGGATGGATGGAGAGATGGAGAGATGGATAGATTAGATAGATAGATAGATAGATGATAGAGGTATAGAGATAGATGGATGGATGGATGGATGGATGGATGGATGGATGGATGGATGGAGAGATGGAGAGATTAGATAGATAGATGGATGGATGGATGGATGGATGAATGGATGGATGGATGGATCGATAGATAGATAGATTGATAGAGAGATGGATAGATAGATAGATAGATAGATAGATAGATAGATAGACAGACGATATAGATAGGTTAGGTTAGAAGGATAATAGAGATAGATGATAGACAGACAGGGATGATAAATAGGTAGGTAGGTACACAATACATACGCACACCCACACGGACAGAAAGAGAGAGACAGACAGATTACACAGACAGACAGACAAGCCGATTGATGGATGATAGATCAGATACCTAGAGGATAGGTACGTAGGCAGGCAGCCACAGTGCCAGCCTATGGGCAGTTCTGGGTTCACGGGTGGGAGCCGGTGACGAGTCCATCTCAGGTGCAGATTCCCTCCTTACCTGCCCGTCTTGCTGCAAATGGTGATGCAAGATTTGGGAATGAGGTTGTTGGTGGGGGGTCAGGATGTGCATGAAGGGAGCCGGAGGGTAGGCCGCAGCTGTGGCAGGGTTGATGGGGCCCCCGCTGCCCAGCGCCGACGGCAAGTTGAAGGAGGCGGCGGGCGTCCCAGTGTGGAATCCCTGCTTCTCAAAGGACTGCTGCAGAAGAAAGGAAAACGGGGTTGGGGGGGTGGGTTGATTTGGGGTACAGGTCGGCTCACACGCTCTCTGGTCCCAAACTGGACAACTCGTGGACTTCAACTCCCAGAATTCCCCAGCCCAGTCACCGAGATGGCTTTTCTATGCCTAAGGAGGAACTGGAACTCCCAGCCTCCCGGTGATTGGCCCAAAGTCACCCAGCTGTCTTTCATGCCTAAGGCGGGACTAGAACTCCCCGTCTCCTGGTGATTGGCCCAAAGTCACCCAGTTCGCTTTCATGCCTAAGGCGGGACTAGAACTCCCCGTCTCCTGGTGATTGGTCCAAAGTCACCCAGCTGGCTTTCATGCCTAAGGCGGGACTAGAACTCCCCGTCTCCTGGTGATTGGTCCAAAGTCACCCAGCTGGCTTTCATGCCTAAGGCGGACTAGAACTCCCCGTCTCTGGTGATTGGTCCAAAGTCACCCAGTTCGCTTCCTGCTTAAAGTGGAACTAGAACTCCCAGTCTCCTTGTGATTGGCACAAAGTCACCCAGCTGGCTTTCAGACCAAAGGCGGGACTAGAACTCCCAGCCTCCTGGTGATTGGCCCAAAGTCGCCCAGCCGGCTTTCATGGCTGAGGCGGGACTAGAACTCCCCGTCTCCTGGTGATTGGCCCAAAGTCATGCAGCCGAATGCCATGCTTAAGGCAGAACTAGAACTCAGTGCCTCCTGGTTTCTAGGCCAAAACCTTAACCACTAGGCCAGCTTGGCTCTTATCCCTATAATCTTTTTATTGTCTTCCAGGCCATGCAAAATTCTTCACGGCTACCAACCTGCGTTTTAGAATAGACAGAGCCAGAGATATCAGGCACTCCTGTGTTACTGGATGTTACGGAAACTCCTGGAGAAAAAGGAGCCAAATTAGCCATCTTAATTAATTAACTAATCAGAATTAGCATCTAAAACGCACTTTGGGGGTTAGAATCTTGTGCAGCCAATAGGAATCGTCTGTAAATCGCTTTAATTTTTTAGGCAGTCTGGGAGACCTCTCAAGAAAAGCAGCAACGGAGAGGTCTACGGGTCTTGGGCGAGCTCGTCCCTGGTTTCAAAGGGTAGGCTGCCCCTGAATCTGGAAGCTCTTTTTGGGATTCAAGTCGGAGACCCTGACACCTCCATGGAAACTGAAGCACAAGCTCGACTTGCAATCGTTCGGAGTTACATCAGGATGGGAAAACGGGACTGTTTTTTTCAGAGTTATGACCTTTGCAGCCTCCCTGTGGGTCACGAGATCGAAATACAGGCGCGGGGCAACTGTCTCATATTTATGACGGTTGACGTGTCCCTGGGTCACGCAATCCCCTTCGGAGGAGCCCAAGTTGGATTCGCTTTAATACCCCCGTTAGTAACTTGAGAACTGCAATGATTCACTTAGCGGTGGCAGCCAGAAAGGTCGTCAAGCGGGGCCAAAATTCACTGAACCACCGCCTCTTGTCAACTCCTAAAATATTTCTAGGGTCTTTTTGGGGGTTGCCAACAGAAAGGGAGAGGGAGAAAGGGGTTTGAAAGAGCCGTGCGGCAGCTTGGAAATCGAAAGTGCATTCCACATGGTTTCTCAGAGATAGTAACCAGGTGACTGAAGTTTTAAAAAATTCTACCTGGAGAATATGATGGATGACTCTGGGCTATGGACGTGTCCCATTGGAGAATATGAATTAGGATACACCCAGGGGGTGGGAAGGGGGGAAACCAGGGTCAAGGGTGACAATGAATTAGGTGCCTCAGAGTCAGCTACACCCAGGCAGTGCCGGACATGGTAACTCCCAATAAATCCTTTTGAAGTTTTGCTTGAAACTCAGGATTTAATTGGGAGCAACTGCCGGAATCCTGACAGCCTCGCTTTTTGGAAGATAAATTTTGGGCCTCAATCACGGTCGTTGAGCCAAGAACTACCGATACAGAATTTAGGAAGTGGCCACCTGAACGAAAGCGTCAAAAAGCGCGAACTGGGTTCAGTTCCTTGAAAACCGAAGCCCCCTGCCCGCTTTAAAACCTCCTTACCCGTGCTATATCCGTGGGACCCATAACCACTGGCTTGCTGAAATGGGGCGGCCGAGGCATTCACGCTGACGTTGACACTGTGCTGTTTGGAAGAAGTAGGGGCGACCTGGGGGGGAAAGCAGATAGATGGTGGATAGATAGATAGACAGACAGACAGATAAAGAAGAGATGGATAGGGATAGAGAGAAAGAATAGAGAGGGAGATGTGTGAAAGGGAATGGATGGGTGGATAGATAGATTAGATAGATAGATAGATAGATAGATAGATAGATAGATAGATAGATAGATAGATAGATAGATAGATGATAGATAGATAGATGATAGATAGATAGATGATAGATAGATAGATAGATAGATAGATAGATAGATAGATAGATAGATAGATAGATAGATAGGCAGCAGGCAGACAGACAGAGAAGAGATGGATAGGGATAGATAGAGGAGATGAAAGGGAATAGATGGACAGATTAGATAGATGATAGATAGATAGATAGATAGATAGATAGATAGATAGATAGATAGATAGATAGGGATAGATAGAAGATGGCAGGCAGACAGACAGACAGACAGACAGACAGATAGAATGATAGATAGATAGATAGATAGATAAAGAGATGGATAGGGATAGAGAAGAGGAGATGTGTGAAAGGAATGGATAGATTAGATAGAGATAGATTAGATAGATAAGAGACAGAGACAGAGACAGAGACAGAGACAGAGAGAGAGAGAATATATGAGCTGGGGAAGAAGGAAGGAAGGGAAGGGGAGAGGCAGGAAGGGGGCTCACATCCCCCTTAATCCCACAGCACACTCACGGGAAAGACAGCGGGCCCGTACTGAAAGGTGCTGGGCAGCCCAGGAACCCCGGTGTAGTAGGGCAGGCTGGTGTAACTGTAGCCGGGCGGTAAGGCCGGGTTGAGGAACGTCTGTTGGGTGGTATGATGCGTTTGGGTCTGGTTCTGTTGAGGCTGGGCCAGCGTGGTCGCCGGCGCGGGGGAAGAGGCATCGCCTCGGCCAAATTTCGTGAGATCACCTGGAAGGAAAGAGGGGGACCGTGGGGTTAAGGCGGGGGGAGGGGGGGGCCTGTCCCGGGCGTCGCAAATCCGTGCCGTGTGTGTGTGTGTGTGTGTGTGTGCAGGATGGCAAGAGCTGAACCAGGCGAAAGATTTGATCGGTCGTCTGTTTGCCCCGGAAGGAATCTCCCTCCCTTGTGGTCTCCTCTCCTCTTACCAGAGTAAGGATTGCTGTTCAAGCTGGCGTCTCTTCCGGTCAGCTGGGTGGTTGGTGTGGGGAAGGGGATACTGTAGTAATCCTGGAAGGGAGGGAGGGAGGAGAGGTGAGGAAGGGTTCCCTCGAATTGGCGAAGCCCCCCGGGCGCCCGCCCTTTCCCTGGGGCGGCGTCGCTCCCCCCCCAGGCGCCCCGGGCCCCTGGTTCGGTTGGGGTGGTGGTACGGGGGGGGGGGGGGGGCGGGGGGGGGGGGGGGGGGGGGGGGGGGAAACCGGCCCCCCGCCGCGCCTGGGCGGGGCCCCACGTACTCGGGCCCGGGGAGGATTTGAGAGCTGGGAAGGGGAAGGGGACGCCTCATGACATTTGCAGATTTTACAATAAAAGTAGGAAAAAAAGACACCAAATTTAGATATTTTCCCCCTTTAAAGAGAATCCTCGCAGCTGCAGGTGGTCCTCCATTTACAATGCTTCATTTAGTGACCTTACAACAGCCCTTAAAAAAAGGGACTTTGGGCCGTTTTTCACAGTTGTGACTTGTGAGGCAACCCCCGAGTTCACGCGATCAAGATTCAGTCCCTTGGCGACTCGTATTTATGACGGTCGCAGTATTCCCGTGATCCCCTTTGGCGACCTTCTGACCAGCGGTCCGTTGGAAAGCCTAATTCACAAGCGCAGTTTGATTCACTTAACAACGGTGGCAAAAGAAGTTCGTCAAATGGGGCAAAGGTTCATCACGTCTCCCTTAGCAACGGAAACGCTCAACTGTGGCCGTCGGTCAAGGGCTGCCCTGTTGGGGAAGGCTGGCTTGAACTCACCAAGGGGAACCTTGTCTGGAGCATCTGCAAGTCATCGTAGCCGTAAACTTGTGGCTGCAAATAGAAACCGAGCGAGTTACAAAGAAGTTGAGAGAGAGAGAGAGAGGCAGAAGTTAGGAATTCTCCAAAATGTTTCAAATGAGATTATTGTTATTATTTTGGGATGCCCCAAGTAGGATTTCAAAGAGACAGATTTAGGGATCTGGGTGGCTTTAATTTACACCGAGATATTTATATAGTTGCCCATATGCTGTGAGAAATGCCTGCCTTAAAAATAAAACTACAAGCCGAATGTGTTCTGCTTAGACTGGCATCGTAAGGCGTAAACGTTATCGAGGAAAAGGCATTTTCAAAAACTGTAAATTCCACAAAGGCACAAGTGGGAAACAAAAAAAAAAAAACCACCTTTCGCTCTACATCCTTTCCCCCCCTCACATTGTTGACTATCGAAGCCTCAAAGATGTGGATACGTGTCAAATTTTAGGGAGGCAGATTATTTCTGACCACACATGGAATGTTAAATTTTTATTTAACTGCAGAGTTTTAACACGGCTTAACTCTAAATAAAATAACATTCTTGGTGCTTTATGTTGTTTTTATGGGTTTTTTTAAAATGCTTTTAAAATGTTTTCATGTTGTTTTTAATTCTAAATAAAATACCATCCTTGGTGTCAGGTTGTTTACAGGTTAAGTAGCGGGATTCTGTAATCGGAGCAGGAACGGAGCGAACTAAATGTTTACCCTGGACATGCACTCCTTCCTAAAATCCCAGGGAAGGACAATTTTATTTTAACTGGTGCCCTGTGTGTTAACAGCAACAAGACTGTCTGATTTACAGGTGGGTGGAAGAATAATCTCGATTTTCTCTGCCCAGTGAGGGAGAGGATCCCGGCCTCGTCATTTGCATCCATCCACCCATCTCTATCTCTATCTAAATCTATATTCTTTTTCTTGCCAACGGGTGTCCGAGACAGTTGTTGTGAGTTCAGGCAGTGTTTGAGGGGCTGCGTCAACCACATCCGGTGCTGCTCGGGGTTGTTCTCCCACGCGCTGTCCCTCCTGCTCCTCTACTGGGGAAGAGGGGAGCAGGATCTACTGGCGTGGGTTCGGTGAGGTGGGGGAATGGCCCGGCGGGCCCGAACTCACTGGGTAGGCGTGCAGCAGTCCTGGCGCCATGATGTACGGGTTCGGCAACAACGGGGGCACGCCGGGAGGCAGGTTGGGGGGAGCCTTTCCTATAACAGAGAAGAAGGGAGAAGAGGAGGAGGTGGGGGAAGAAGAAAGGAGGAGGAGGAGGAGAATAACAGGAAGAGGAAGAGGAAGAGGAAGAGGAAGAGGAAGAAGAAGAAGAAGAAGAAGAAGAAGAAGAAGAAGAGATGATGATGAAGAAAAAGAAGAAGAGATGAAGAAGAAGAAGAAGAAGTGGAGGAGAAAGGAAAGAAGGAAGAAGGGAGGAGGAGAAGAATAACAGGAAGAGGAAGAGGAAGAGGAAGAAGAAGAAGATGAGATGATGATGATGATGAAGAAGAAGAAGAAGAAGAAGAAGAAGAAGAAGAAGAAGAAGAAGAAGAAGAAGAAGAAGAAGAAGAAGAAGAAGAAGAAGAAGAAGAAGAAGAAGAAGAAGAAGAAGAAGAAGAAGAAGAAGAAGAAGAAGAAGAAGAAGAAGAGGAGAAAGGAAAGAAGGAAGAAGGGAGGAGGAGGAGAAGAATAACAGGAAGAGGAAGAGGAAGAAGAGGAAGAAGAAGAAGGAGGAGGAGGAGGATAAAGAGGAGATGGAAATTATGAAGATGGAGAAGAAAAAGGAGGAGAGAAATGAGGAAGAGAAAGAAATGATGAAGGTGAGAAGGAAAAGGAAAAGGAGGAAGAGAAAAGAGAGTTAATTCAATCCTGGGGAAGTGGAAAGGATGAGAAAGAGACTGAAGACGGACCCGACTTCATTCAGTTCGGTTATAAGACAGAGTAGAGAGAAATTTCTCTCAGGCTTTACTGGTTCTGCTACCATACGCTCCACTCCTAGAACCCGTACGGCCTCTCTTTCCTTTTTGACCTTCCTTCCTTCCTTCCTTCCTTCCTTCCTTCCAGGGGCTCCTATCCACCTTGAAGTCCTCTCCCAACCCAACAGATGGACCGTGTCCAAACCACCCAACCCAACCCGGGTCCCTCGAGGAGGCACCTGACGTCGTGGCTATGGAGTTGCGCGTGGTGGCCGTCACGGTGGAGTTATTACTGAGGCTCAGGCCCAGGCTGCTGACGCTGCTCAGGCTTGAGGGGGCGCTGACCACCGGCGGTGCAGCCGAGACGGTACTGGAGGCCGTGGAGAAAGTGCTTGTGGAAGAGTGGAGCACGGCTTCGCTCTCTATGCTGGTGTGCTACAGGAGGAGGGGAGAGGGGAGGCGGTGGGAGAGAAAGCAAACAGGGGGCATGAGGAGGTCAGGAGGACCTTCAGAAATGCGCACGCCAAAGGAGGACAGTCCGCTGTGAGGTCCTGGGTGCCGTCCGCGCTTGTTTTTTCCCTGGCAGACGTTGCACGACCCAGCTAGGTAACGTCATCAGACCTCTCTCGTCAGCGCCCAGATAAGCAGGGACGAACCCCAGACTCCAGTCAAGGGACCCCCAAGGAGGAACCCACCCAGCCTCAACACCGGCAGGGCAAGCTATTGTATATAAACGAGAGACCAAACTGCACCCTCGTCCAGCACGGATGGCGTTGCCTAGTTGGGCCCTGAAACGTCTGCAAGAGAACCGGCCAAGCTCAGAGAGCATCGAGAACCCCAGCGCCATCGTCCTCCTTTCTCTTCCTTATTCTCATTCCCTTCCATTCCACAAAACCCCCCTCTCCCTTCTAGTACACTGATGACGTTACCAAGCTGGGTCGTGAAAATGCCTGCAAGAAAACCAATCCAGCTCACAGAACACCCAGAAACCCCAAACAGTTCCATCCCGAGCTACAAATGTTCTATTAATTCAATCCACCTTGGCCAATTCTGGAGATTCTATGGGGCTTCAGAGAAGATAACCAGAGTTGGAAGGGACCTTGTAGGTCATCTAGTCCAGCCCCCTGCCCTACACCATTTCTGACTCTTGGGATTGGATGTGGTGGCTTGCCACTCCTGACTAGTTACAGGCTGAGCAAGGCAGGAAGGGAGGGTGGAGATGGTTCAAAGCTGAGAGAGAAGGCCCCCCCGTTTCTCAGGTATTTATTATTCCTCAGGTATTTCTCCCTCGTCCCACGTCTGGATCCCCACTCACCAAGAGAGTTGAAGTTGACGTGCGACCAGAGGAAGTTGAGGAAGAGAGGCTGTTCTGTTGGGCAGGTAAGGTACTGTGGAAATAAAACAGCAAGGCTGGTAAACCAACATTTAAGAATTCTTTTTTTTCTTTCTTCTTTCCTTCTTCCAGGTTCACAAATCATAAGTCAACTCGGTTTTACTCTGACACGGGTTCCTTGGTGAAATCAAACTAAGACCCTTCTCTTCTTTTTGTCTTCTTCTTCTTCTTGTCGTTGCTGTGTGCTGTGGATATGCTACAATTTGGACTGGTCCATCCTTGGGAAACACAGGGGGTTAAGTCTTCGGCTTACGTCGACAAAGGAGCCCAAACTTTTTCGTTGCTTAAAAGGGGAGACATTTAAGGGAGCTCCGTGCCCGTTTTATGACTTTCCTCGCCTTCGCGAAGCGAATCGCGGCTTCCCCCATTTGACTTGGCTGGACAGAAGGTCGGGAAAGAGAAATCGCCGAACCCCGGGATGCGCCCACCGTTGTAAATACGAGTCAGGCTGGATTTTGATCCCATGTGACCACGGGGGTCTGCTCTAAAGTTTACTCTTTCCAAGCAGGCTTGATAGTTTGTGGGTTTTTTGGGCCTCCGTTTTGGTCTTCAGCAGCTGGAGGATTTGTGGGGGCAGTAGCAGCGAAGACCCAAAGTAAGAGAGCGGGGGGGCTCAATGGGTAAAAAGGAATGGAAGGTGGAGCCCTCGCTGGGGTGCCCCCCCCCACAATCTCGCTGGTACCTGCTGTGTTGCGTGGCGGCTGTGCTGGAGAGCTCCTCGGCGTGGTTCAGGCTGCTGAGCACCGAGGAATGCTGGGTAGCCGTGGTCAGCAGGGAGGCTGCCGGCACGGCGTCGGTCAGAGGGGCTGGGATGCTGGGGGCTGAAGGGGAGTCGGATTTTACTGCAGACCCAGTGGAACCTGGTGGGGGGACGACGACGACAAGGGGAGGTAGAGTCAGAGAGAATCAGGAGGGGAGGGAGGTGGAAGAGGCAGAGCAGCAAACTGGAACAAGGGCAGTCAAGAGCAACCAGGACTATTTGGTGGGTTTGCTAACGGCAGGAGGGGGGATTTTTCTTTTGGTCCCCCGTGTGCTGAGGACGTTTTGCTGGCGAGGGGGCTCTTTAAAAGGGACCCACGTTCCTCTGCTTGAAAGAGGTGAGAACTCCTGTGGAATTCTGGGAGTTGAAGTCCACGCATCTTAAAACGGCCGAGGTTGAGAAAACCACCGAAGGGGATGCTTTTCACAGACACCACGCGTGCTGCCCTCACGCCAATCCCCTTCTAGGGGTGTTACGGGGTGGCAAACACACAGCCCCCCACAAGTGATCCAAAAGGGGCAGTTCAAGGATTCCCAGATTCGCTGCCCAACTGTCATCAGTTGAGTGGACTCCCAAAAATTTCGGGGGTGGGGGTGGGGGATGGCAAGGAAATAAGAGGGAGGGGATCTTGCCCTGAGCCACAGAGATGCTAACTGGCACCTCACACTTTCCCAGTCCGCATGTGATGCTGGACTCAGCGACGGCACTTCTGGTGCGCCGAAGTGACAAATTCAGGGCAGGTTGGGAAGTGGGGGGGGTGAGTGGGGAAAGAATACCCTGATGCCTGCCCACCCCTCACATGCCCAAGAAAGGGAGTTTACCTTCAGTTGCCTGGGTGGTTTGCAACTGCGTAGGTGGCACTGAGCTGAAGCCATTCTAGAGAAAAGGACAAGGATATATAAATATATATATATAGACACATTTTTATCCCGCCTTTAAAATTTTACAGGTAACCTAAGGGGGTGAACGTTATCGAATACTCTTTCCTCCTATTTTCCCCCACAAAAATCTTGCAAGGTGGGTTAGGCTGAGAGAAAGGAACAGGCTGGAAGGCTCACATCTGGCTTTCATGCCTAAGGCGGGACTAGAACTCCCCGTCTCCTGGTGATGGGCCTAAAAGTCACCCAGTTGGCTTTCCTGCTTAAAGTGGAACTAGAACTCCCCGTCTCCTGGTGATGGGCCTAAAAGTCACCCAGTTGGCTTTCCTGCTTAAAGTGGAACTAGAACTCCCAGTCTCCTGGTGATTGGCCTAAAGTCACCTTGCCTGCTTTGATACCTAAGGCGGGACTAGAACTCCCCGTCTCCTGGTTTCTAGACCAACCTATTAACCACTGACCAAACCAGCCGCCTTGCTCTGGATTTCTCCCTCCTAAGGACAAGCTAGTGTGAGCCTGGCGCTGCCCAAGAACAGCTCCAGCCTACCTTGGCCTGGCTTAAGTCTTTTTGGGGCGAGGATGAAATGGAGTTGGGGTACCGCCGGGTCTGGGTGGATCTCTGCTCGTACAGTGGTCCCTGAGCACTGTTCTGGGAGGTATACGTTGCTGTAGGCATGGTGCCACTCGGGAACGCCGAATCCTGGCTCTTGTTGGAGGAAATCGTGGACAGAGACTCGCTGGGAAGGGAGAACGAGAGAAGAAACACAACGTGAGTGGATGAGAATCGGAGGGAGGATCCCAGAAGGGAAGAGAACCAGACCTGGCTAGATCACTAACCCAGAAAGATAAGAGGACCTGGGAATCCTAGGAGCAATCAATGCTATTGGGCTGCGGGTGAATTTCACATCTGCCGAAGCAAATGTTTCTACGTTGGTTTTATTTTTTTTATTGTTTTGAGTTTTATTTTTATTTTTCTCTCTCTTTTTTTTTGGGGGGTTCTGCACTTTGTACTTTAATCTCATTTCGAATAAAATAAATATCTATTTAAAGAAGAAGAAGGAGGAAAAAAACATTAGAAGCCTCATCTGCGCCTGGACCTCGATCCTACCTAACCGATACCTACAGCGCCGCCGAGCCCTTTCGCTGTGAACGGTTTGGGGGGTTTCACCTGGCCGTGCTCGTGTAGAGGCTGTTGGGAGGCTGGCTGGCCGCGGTGCTCGTAGCAGGGGGGGCTTCGTACTCGGAGAGGACGGGCTCCGAACCAAACTGCAAGGCCCCGAATTGCAAGTTGAGTCCCGAAATGTCCGCCGAACCGGGCATCTCCACCGCCAGAGCTGGAATCTGAGGACGAGATGAGTGGAGTTGAGACGGGAAGGCTGGGGTGTTTTTTGGGGCGTTTTGGCTGATGAGGTTCAGTTTGTGGTTCTAGAACTGGCTAGGACAGGGGCCTCCAACAGAATTTGGCACCAACAAGGACAGGCTTGTTCAGGCATCCGGGGAAGCTGGGCAGCTGTACGGCTGCAGCAGCGAAGTCACCCGTAATCCTGGCGTTTGCTGTGGCATGCACTGTCCCCCCTTTAAGGCTACGGGCGAGCCCCAAAGGGTCTACTGGCATGCGGGCGAGCTCAGGCCGGATCGATCCAAATCAGGCACGCTGGGAAACGCTCCAAAACCAAGCTTTGTTCGCTTTGGCAAAAAAACAAGAACTCCGCTTGGATTGGATTCACTGCACCGTTTTCCCTGTTCCTTCCCCCCTTTCAGGTGCGTAAAAGTTATCGGTTGTTAAAGGTCTGCAGGGGGGCGGGGGCAAGCATGGCTGTGGCCCTTGGATTTCAGGTCGGGGCCCCTTAGCCTAGAGCAGCCTCTCTCAACAACTTTTGAAGATGCGTTAGACGTTGCTGTCTTTTAGGGGAAGCCGACGTGGTCTCCTAGTTAGCCAGCTTGAGACCAGGATTTCGGGGCTCATGCCATCTCCATACACCCCCAAAGGGGGACACACCACAGGTCCAATTTCAAAGAGACCCCCGCCCCCCTTTCCTTCTTTCTTGCTCTCTCACCTTTGATGTCAAGGAGGCCTTCTTTTTCTGTTGTTTTAATTTTTGCTGGGCTGGCTGAGGGCTGGAGGAATCCGGGGACATCTGGGAGACCGGGTTGGTTTTGGTGGCGAGCGGGGAGGACGGAGGCGGCGGAGCCGAAACGGAGGAGGCCGTCGCCACCGGCTGCTTTTCCTGGAGGAACACTTCCATCATGGTGGAGGTGGGGGCGAAGGCCTGCCGTTTGGTGAAGGGGGTGTGCACCGCCGGTTCCGAGGGGTTCTTTAGATCTGCGGGCCACCAAGAGACATACAGAGAGAGAGAGAGAGGCAGAGAAAGACAGAGGCACAGAGAAAGAGAGAAAGACAGAGAGAAAGAGACACACACACACAGAGAGAGAGAGAGACAGTAAGTTGGCACGGTGTCCCTCTTTGCAGGGAAGGTGAAGAAAACAGGTTCTCTGGATGGTGTGTGTGTGTGTGTGTGTGTGTGTGTGTGTGTGTGTGTGTGTGTGCTGTAGAGCAGGTTCTTGTGTGCCGACCTTGGATAGGTAGGACCCAAGCCAGCCCCGAGCAACTTGTTACAAAACCCTTCCCCCCCTTTGCCGCCTTCTGTCAGCCTTGCAAGGTAGACCCACACAGACGAATTAATTCTACTTGCTTGTTAGGCTACCTGGCCAGAGGCTTGAAAACGTCAATCTCCTGCAGTCTTTTTTTAGAGTCTGAGAAAACTAGGGAGGGTTCCTTCTTTCCGTGCTTCTTTCTCTACCTGTTAGGTGGCCGAGGGCTCCGCAGTCTCTTACCTGACTGTTCCCTAGGCAGCCCATCTCCCTACTAGCCCATTCATCCCCACAGATGAATTAATTCTACTTTCGTACAAGGTTTAACTTGGCCACAAGCCTGCAAGGCGGAAAGGACAGCTCTCCCACTGTCTCTTTTACAGCCTGAGAAACTAGGAGGGGAGGGTTTCTGTTTTGGTTTTGCTCTGCAGGTTATACAGATTTTTTTTTTTTTGGGGGCTCAGCTGCCCTTTATCCAACGGCTCCCTAGGCGGCATTTTTTTTCATGCCATTTCCCAAGGCCACTCACTGCACCGAGGGGTTAATTCTACTTCGCGGAAAGGTTAACACTCCCAGAAGCTCACAAGTCTGAAAGTACAAAATCCCCACCGTCTCCTATACAACTTGAGAAACTAGGGAGGGTTCCTTCGGATCCTCTTTTTCCTCCCATTATATGTAGCTCTGGGCTACGCCCTCCCTTATCGGATCGTTCTCCAAACCCTAAAGCTACACCGACAGAACTGTGCAAGTCTGAAAGCGCAAAATTCCCACCGCCTCCTTGACAACTTGAGAAACTAGGGAGGGTTCCTTCGGATCCAGTTTCTCCACCCCGTTGTTTTAGCGGAGGGCTCGGCAAGTCTCTTCTCTGATCGGTCCCTCCTTGTCTCCCGAGGCTCTTCCCGCATCCCCCATTACATCTCTTCTCTTATGGCCCCCCCCCCCGCAGCCGGAACATCTTACCATACTGCACAAGGGAGGAGGGTTGGCTCGTGCTGCCGATATCCCACGAGGAGGCCGCGTTGCTGCTTCCGGATGGCTGGGGGTGTTGGGCCGCCAGCTGGGCCAGGGCCTGGGCGGTCTTGAACTGCTCCAGGAATTGAGAGCCGGTCGTGGTGGTGGTGGTGGTGGTACTGCTGCTGCTCTTCCCCTCCCCCACTTCGCTGAAGCCCTTTCCAAGCACGCCGACCTGAAGCGGAGGGGAAAAAGGACGGCACAGCCACAATCAGGGCGGATTCTCAAAACAGCCCCCATCAGAGGAGACTTTAAATAATAATAATAATAATAATAAAGGTTTTTGCAGATTCTAGAGGTGGGGCGGGGGCTCATCTCCATTTAAACAGCCTCGAGCCACCACTGTCTGATGTTTATTTCCACAGTCAGGTGGCCAGCATGACACCAGGGAGTGCTGTTCGCTTCTCGCTGAAATGGTACCTATTTATCTACTTGTTATCTGCATGCTTTCAATCTCCTAGGTTGGCAGGAGCTGAGGGGAGATTGTGTTTCTGACCCAAACCTTGTTCCAAGGAAACAAACGCAAAACGGAGATAAAAAAAGCAAAACCGTTTCATGCTTCTCTGCAAATCCCGTTAATTCACGGCTAAAAGGCTGTTTCAAACTCATCGTCTCTGATAAGAAGGAGCCTTGCCAAGGTGGTGCAAGGCTGCCAAGAACACTAGATGAAGTTGCCAAGAAATAGTTCAAACACAAAGAGTCTCCAAACACCAACCAAGATATTCCGAATGTCCAACCAGGCTTGAGTGCAAACACTTCTTTGCTTCCTGCAAAGAACTCCAGTTTCTCAGCTGGCTTTTATCCCTTAAGGGAGAGGCCATTACCTTGCGGCCTTACTCCCAAGTCACCCGTGCTGCTGCAGCTGCTCTTTCCTTCGAGCAGACCTGCACGCACACACATTGGGCACAGGCTCCTTGGGGGCCTCTTCCTTGCTGCTGCCAGCCTCCACAACCTCCGAAGGCAGCACTCCACTCCCTGATGGTCCTGACCCCATCCCTGCATCACACGCAGGCCCCTCGTCTGACTCCTCGCTCTCCGAGACCTCAGCTGTCTGTACCTGCCGCCGGCGAACCACAACAGATTGGGAGCTCACCCTGTCATATGGGTCTCAAACCTGGGCTTTCCAGCCTAGTTGTATCTTTAAATATATATTTATCTATTTCAAAAAATTACACTGCTGCCTACTCGCACATGGTGACTCAAGGCGGCTCACAAGGATATTTAAAAAAGCATGTAAAAGAAATAAAAATAATAGAAAGAAAAATGATAAATAACCCCCCCGGTGACAACACACATTCAGACTAGCCATTTATACCAATGCAATTAAAACTGCATCGTCGGAGCCAGCTTTTAACTGACTTAATGCAAAAAACGGGCACGGAGAATAAAATTTCTCAACTCAAAAGACACCGTTCTTTCCAAGAAATCAAATCAAAAAACACCCCACCAAGATCCTCCTCCAGCTTCAGGGGTCGGGAATGCTCCCTAAACCATGGAGAAAGAGTTTGAAGTTCTGGAGGAGTTCCGATTGTCCTCTTTAGATTTTATTTTGTTGGGAAGGCTGGTTCAGGGAGCTAAAAAAAGGGGGACACAGGCCATTTCCTTACCATGCCGTGGTGGGAGAAGGTGTTCGCCGAACCCGACTGAGAGATGGTGGCTTGCTTCGAATTGCTGAAGACCAGGGGCTGGTTGAGAGCCGGCGCTTTGGAGGAATCCAAGTTGGCCGATTCGTTCTCTAGCGAGGAAGGTGTCTTTCCTAAGAGCACTGCAAGGTCGATTCTGGAAGGGAGAACACCAGGAGTCACTCCTTGATATGGCCTTTTTTTCTTTTTCTTTTGGAATCAAAATGGGCCGATCAAATCAATAAATGTTAAGGACAGAAGAGACTATTTGTAGCTCAGGGTTGAACTTGTGGGGTCTCTGAGCTGGGATAATTTCTTGCAGACGTTTCATGACCAAACTAGGGAACAGCATCAGTGCTTAGAAGGGAGTGGGGCTTGCTCTCTGAACAGAGCAAAATTTAAAAGGAGAGTTAAACCGCATCCTCTTCTGGCACTGGTGATGTTACCTAGCTGGGTCATGGAACGTCTGCAGGAAAACCACCAAGCTCAGAGAGTTACCAAGGAGCCCACAGGCATCCTTCTCCACTCTTGAACACCCCACTCCCTTCCAGCATGGATTATGTTACCTAGCTGGGTCATGGAACGTCTGCAGGAAAACCAGAGAGCACTAAGGATACCAAAGTCTCCTCCACAAGCCTGACTTCACTCTAACACTGATGATGTCACCTAGTTGGGTCATGAAACGTCTGTAAGCAAACTACTCAGCTCAGACAGCCCGAAGGACCCCCGCAATCCTCCTTCTCTGCACAAACCCTTCCAGCACAGATGGTATTACCTAGTTGGGTCATGAAAGGTCTCCAAGGAAGCAAACCAAGCTCAGAGAGCACCAAGGAGCGCAGATATGTATAATATATATATGGAGAGAGAGAGAGAGAGAGACAGAGACAGAGACAGAGAGAGAGAGAGACAGAGAGAGAGACAGAGAGATAGGGGGGAAGGAGGGAGGGAAGGAGGGAGAAAAGGATCACCTCTGTCCAGCTGTGATGGTCACATTTTCCACAGGCAGCGGCACCGAGGAGACATTGGAGGCAGTGAAGATCTTCGTTTCGGAAAGCTGGAGCAGAAAGAGAAAAGAATGCAATGAAACCCGCCCAAGTTCTTTTAAGTAGAAAGCTAGGAAAAGGAATTGGGGGGGGGGGGGGTTTACCTACATCTTCATTCCAGTCCTCAGTCCCCCACTCCTCCGTTGCTGTCCTCCAGGCACCTGCAGGGGAAGAGCCAGAGATCAAACGTGAGGGGAGAGAGCCAGTTTTAAGCACTTTGTTACAAAACAAAGGAGGAGCAGGAGGAGGAGGGAGTTTTCAAAGAGCAATGCAAAAGAGCTAAGCAGGCTGGCAATCCTTGCCCAGACAGACAGAAGCTGGGGGGGGCAGAGAGAGGCAGGGGCACAGCAGCTCAACATACAACCCCCCTCACCCCACCCCGGCCACCACTGGACCCTGGAACCCCCTCGGGAGAGAGGGGAACTTCTGTGGTTTTTGCCCTGACCTGTAACTCACGCTCCTCTGGAAAGGCTGAACCATCCCCCAAACCTAAGCTAGATCTAATCATCAAGATCTAACCCCCAGGATCAAGTTTAAGCCAGGTCTAAGCCAGATCTAATTACCTGCCAAGTCTAAGCTGGATCTAATCAAGATCTAATCATCCCCAAATCTAAGTTACATCTAGTCATCAGGCTCTCCAAATTATGCTAGACCTAATCATCTAGAATCTAATCAAGATCTAAACATCCCCCAATCTAAGCTAGGGTTTAGTCACTAAAATCTAACCATTCCCAAGTCCACGTTAGATCTAGTCAAGATCTAACCACTCCCAAAGTCTATGCTAGAACTAATCATCTAGATCTAAGATCTAACCATCCCCCAATTCTAAGCTAGATCTAACCACCTAGATCTTAATCATCAACGATCTAACCATCCCCCAAAGTCTAAGCTAGCTTCCAATTCTGATGGCTTCCCATCAAGAAAGAGTTATCTTTCTTTCTAACTTCACCCGTGATAGGAAAATGAGGGGCAGTGGGCCAAGGACCTCTGTCTTTGGACAAAAGATTCTAAGCTCTCAAGGACAATGTGTGTGTGTGTGTGTGTGTGTGTGTGTGTGTATGTATGTATGTATGTATAGATAGATAGATAGATAGATAGATAGATAGATAGATAGATAGATATGGATAGATAGATAGATAGATAGATAGATAGATAGATAGATAGATAGATAGTTAGGGATGGATAGATAGATAGATAGATGATGGATAGATAGATAGATAGATAGATAGATAGATGATGGATAGATAGATAGATAGATAGATAGATAGATGATGGATAGATGGATAGATAGATAGATAGATAGATAGATAGATAGATAGATAGATAGATGGATAGATAGATAGATAGATAGATAGATAGATAGATAGATAGATAGATAGATAGATAGATGATGGATAGATAGATAGATAGATAGATAGATAGATAGATAGATAGATAGATAGATAATGGATAGATAGATAGATAGATAGATAGATAGATAGATAGATATAGATATCTAGATATAGATAGATATGGATAAATTATAGTCATCCTTCTCTTCCTGCGAAGGAATACGTGTTAAGACTGGTGCACAAAATGAAACTGGTTTGGCCTTCTCCCCCTAAATAGGAAGGTGGCCAAAACACACAAACACCTCCAGTTAGTGATGGTCGGGTATTAAACTTGAAGTACTTTGGACTGAAAACAGCACGGGGGCTGCCCACATCCGGATTCAAGTCACTGAAACATCCCCCTGGATACGGCTGACCGACTAACCCCCTTTTTCCAGTAGATAAACTTTCAGAAGTTCATTTCAAGGTCCAGGAAAAGGCAGCAGGAAGGGAAATCACACAAGACTCTGAGCCATTATTTTCTATGTATCTACCTACCTACCTACCTACCTACCTACCTACCTACCTACCTACCTACCTACCTACTTATCTACCTATCTATCTACCTACCTACCTACCTAATCTATCTACCTACCTACCTATCTACCTATTTATCTATCTGTTGTAGTTTCTGCCAGCTTCCTTCCCACCCCCCACCCAGCCCCATCGTGGGTCAATCAACAGAATCAGGCAGAAGAAGAAAGGCAGTGAAGAATGTCTACAGAGAGGCAGATCACTGAGCAATTGTTTGCCCAGAAGGTCCCTTATTATCCTGACCCTTTACTAAAAACTCCAGTTATTTTTTAATTTTTAAATTTAGCACTGATGTACTTGCAGGAAAGCTATCTGGCAGGCCAGGAGCTCTGTGAAGCTCAGACTCCAGCTAAGTTTTCTGGTTGTAGATTGGTCATAAATTGTAGGCAACGTGAAAGACTTGCTTTAAGTAATTCGGAAGGCTTCATGGGAACGACCTATTTATTTTATTGATGCATCGTATTTTAAGTCAGGTAGACCAGGGGGGGAAACACCAGAAAATAACAGTACTCCTTTTGCATTGCTGGTAAAAAGAATCCCCAAACCATCACAGTGGAAAACCCCAACAGCCAAGTTCCTACAGCTTGTTAGACAGCTGAGGGACTTAGCACAACGTGAATCCAGTTGGATCACCCCCAGTAGATACAACAAGAGTTCTGACTGCACCCTGTGTAAGCAAAACCCATTTTTACGACTGTTTTTCCAGCCCCAAACGAGAAGCAAATGACATTTTAAAGTTGGTGGGGTTGAGGAACACTTATCTTAAATTAGTTACAATTAGTTTATATTTTAAACCACATTATTATTCCATCATAAACCATCAAGCTGGGGAAATCAAAGCCAATTTTCACTTTAAAAAAAATGGTAAATTCCTCCCACCCCCCCCCCCCCAAAAAAAAAACCTTGGAGATGCCAGGAGTAAAAGCATTAGTGGTAAAAATAAAAAGCAACAGGCAAGTCTGTTAAAAATATTAAAGTGAACAAAACAGAGAGGGAAAGAGATGGAGGAGGAGGAAGAGAGTGGGGAGGGAAAAAAGACAAGACAGTTAACATATCCACAGATAAATTCCAGCTTATTTTAAAAGATTTTTTTATAAAAAAAATATAAAACAAGATTAAAAAAAAGAAAGATCCGAGGGCATTTTAAGTGCCCCTGGATTTCTCGTACCAGGAGCAGTGTCAAATTTTCGGGGATAATTTGACCCCTCGCCCCTAATGTAATCAACTCCTGAAACAAAACAGAACAAGGAAAGAAAAAGAACAAAAAAAACCAGTAAAAAAAACAGTACGGTCAAAATACTTCGAAAGGTGAGACGAGGCGCCCCCGCTTCCCCCCCCCCCCACAGCCCCCGCTGCCACCCCCAGCCCGTACCTGTGGATATTGATCAAATTAAAGGGGGAAGGGGGGATACAAGCTTAAATGGGGCTAACTAATCAGGAGGGGGGGGACAACGGGGTGTAAATCTTACGGAGGAAGAGTGGAGGAGGGATGTGGGGGTTCTCGACAAGGGAGGGGGATAGACAGAGGGGTGTATGACCCTTTCCCTTAAGTTTTCTTTTTCATTTTGCTCTACTCTGATGGTTATACCCACATACACACACACACACACACACACATATGTATGGTATTCAGCTTTATTCGGGAGAAAGAAAACAAATACACACATACATACATACGTACATATATATATATATATATGTATATATACACTCACAGACAGACACAATACAGAAGCCTGATGATGGCAGATGAGATTCTGCTGAAACGTTGCTACAACTTTAAAAGCACAACTATAATGACGTGGGAAAATACCCGAACAAAGCTGAAGGCCATATATATATATATATATATATATGTATATATATACACACATACACATACACATACACATACATACATACATACATACATACATACATATATATATATATATACACACACACACACACACACATTGATTTCCAGGGGTACCTTGGAGATTAGTTAAATTGCTTCTAAGTCCCCAATATTTTCTGATTACACCCGACCTCCCCAACCCAGGGATTTCAGGGTAAGATTGTTGAAGACCCCATACATTCTTACACCAAAGAGATTCACACACCCACCCCCCCGTTCAGTTTGGAAGGAGATGTAGCCCCCCCCCCAAGCCCCCCACAAACCAACCACGGCAGGAACCGAACCCCGGTTACTCACTCGTCCCATCGTCCGGCTCAAAACTTCCCGTGCTGTTCCACGTGTTGCTGTTATTGCCATAACTTTCGTCCATGCTGGTGGGTTCTGCGTAGTCCGCAGGGTTGAAAGTCCTGGGGGGAAGGGGGTTGTGGAAGCAAGGAAACGTCAGCGGGAGGCCATTCTCCGATACAAGCGGTTGAGCCAAGCTGGGCTACTGGTCCCTGGTGAGGCTGCTTCAGATGGATTTGCGAATCAGACCCTTCACGAGTCTCCATCCGAAGGCTCCTCACCAGGGACCAGTAGCCCAGCTTGAGTGCGCGGCTGGTCTCGCCACCCGCTAGGGCCTTCTCCATGGTGGCTCCCCCTCCTGGTTATTGGAAGGACAGCCTTTCTCCCAAGGACATGTATCCGATCCACCCAGAGGGCAGGGGGTGCATGATGGGATCCTCTCGTAAGGAGGCCCATCACCCCCTGCTCTTTCACAAAGCCCGTAAGACCTGGTTTTGCCCTGGGGACCCCTTGAGGTAATACAGAGGTAATAGAAGTGGTTGGTGTTGATTGTTGGAGGAGGGCGAAGAACGGTTAACTTTTGTCTTGCTTTTGTAGCCCAGAGTCACTTGAGTCGGGCGGCCATGTAAATTTGCTGAAATCGATATAAACTCAGCGTTCCGCAGAGCTAGGAGTCCAGCACAAACGGCTTGGACGGGCGTCCGTCGCTGCTTTACGCTACTCTCTTCATCAAGTCTGCGCCTCCTTGTTAATTCTCTCGTCCTCAGAAGCCCCAACACGTATCTTTCTCAACCAACCAACCAACCAACCGTTCCTTGGTGTTTGCCGAAATTGGTTGCTAGCCACTAGCACTGATGCTGTTACCTAGTTGGGTCCTGAAACGTCTGCAAGAAGACCACCAAGCCTAGAACCCCAGAGTTTTCCTCCTCCTCCCTTCCTTCTAGCACTGATTCTGTTACCTAGTTTGGGTCATGAAACGTCTGCAAGAAAACCAAGCTCAGTCTTCCTCATCTCTGCAAACCCACCTCCCTCTAGCACTGATGAAGTGACCTAGTTGGGTCCTGAAACGTCTGCAAGAAGACCACCCAGCTCAGAGAACACCCAGAACCCCACAGTTTTCTCTCCTTCCTTCCTTCCTTCCTTCCTTCCTTCCTTCCTTCCTTCCTTCCTTCCTTCCTTCCTTCTCCTTCCTTTCCTTCCTTCCTTCCTTCCTTCCTTCCTTCCAGCACTGATGCTGTTACCTAGTTTGGGTCATGAAACCGTCTGCAAGAAAACCGCCCAGCGCAGAGGGCACCACGGACTGCTCCTTTCAACCCCGAGCTACAAAATATCCTTTATTGCAACCTGGAATGCGGCTGGTGTTTTACAGTGACCACAACCGGACACGGAACCAACTCACGAACCCGGAGGGAAGCTTACCCCATGCCTTGGGCAGAAAACCTTCCTCCCCGTCGTCCAGAACCGCCTGAAGATAAAAAAGAAAACGGTCTGTTAGCTGCCTTCAAGGTTCATGATTACCCAGGGTCTGCTTTTAACCAGGTTGTGCAACAAAAGATGATTCCCCCACCCCCACCCCGGTGGTCTCAGTAGCAAAGTCAGTGCGAATGAAAAGAGATAGAAAAAGCTCCTGTTAACAACTTCCTGGCAACGCTGAAGGAGCTTATTTACGGGGCTTCTTCTCATGCTTCGATTTCTCCACAAACCAGGATTGGGTGTTGCAGGGCTACCAACGGCCACCTGGGCTTCCTGGCTCACCTCTGCCTCGCCCACGTCCCCGTCGCCCTCTCTCCGTGCCTCTGCCGGAAAAGCCACTCGTCTTGCTGCCATCCAGTCCGTTCTCCTGACCCCGAACTGCAAAACACAACAAGGCGCTGGGAGATTTGCAAGCGAGGAACCCAGGGCAGAGAGAGAGAGAGAGAGGGAAATATGGAAGGAAAAAAACCAAGCCCGAGCATGTGTGAGCGATAGCGGTGCCTCTGGAAAACCGACTCGGCCGTGGCCTGAAACGTGGCAACGGCCAGGAAAAGAAAACAGCCACACACGGCTGGTGGTATCCCCCAAACTGGAGAGAAGCCACAGTCTTGCGTGCGGTTGTATCCGTTCGCTGCATCCCATTCTGAAAGCTGAACCTCAGCCGCAACCAAGTTAAACAACCTCCAAGAGAATAAATTTAATAGGCAGCCCCTGATTGACAAGAGCTCGTTTAGGGACCAGTCAAAGCTACAACGGCGATGAAAAAAAGTGAAGGTTTTAGAATAAGATAGAATTGGCCAATAAAGAATTCTATTCTATTCTATTCTATATTCTATTCTGTTCTATTCTAGCTCCTATTCTATTCTATTCTATATTCTATTCTATATTCTATATTCTATATTCTATTCTATTCTATTCTAAAAGTGAAGGTTAACTTATGACTGTTGCAGCATCCGCACGGTCACGAGATAAAAACCCAGGCACTTAAGCAACAGACTCGTATTTACGACGGATGAGATGTCCCAGGGTCACGTGGTCCCTTTTTTGGTGACAAGCGAAATCCACGGGGGAGGCCGACCACTGTGTTCCTCCCTTACCGACGGCGGCGTTTCGCTAAACAACGGGGCCAAGACAGCGTCGTAAGACGGGGATGGGGGGCACCCAACTCACGTCACAACTGTGGCTTAGCGATATGAAGTTGGGGCTCGGTTGTGATTGTAAGGGTTAATTACATCAAGGCATTTCTTCTCCCCCCCCCCCATGACTTTCTCAGCCAGGAGCGCCTGGATATAATTCCACAAGAGAAGAAGGGAGGGAAAAAAGGAACCGGGAGAAAGAAAGAAAGAAAGAAAGAAAGAAAGAAAGAGAGAGAAAGAGAGAGAGAGAGAGAGAGAGAGAGAGAGAGAGAGAGAGAGAGAGAGAGAGAGAGAGAGAGAGAGGAGGAGAGCCTTTTGGGGTGGGGAATGGGACCAAGACTTCCTGCCAGGGCGGAAGCAGCCTGCCTGAAGGTCGTAGCAACCTCCTGGGGACGCGGAGGGGTGGGTGGGTGGGTGGGGGTGATGAAAGGGGGCGGAGGACGGGCCCTGGTTTGGGAGTCACAAATGCTGCAAAGGAACCTTTTGCACCTCTCCTGGGGAGGGCCTATAGCTTTCTATGCAGAATCAGGGGCCTACATTCTCTCCCACGGCTGGCTCCGCGGCCTCTTCGGGGCAAGCCGCTCCCCCGTCGCCGGCTGAAGTCCCGCTCTTTTTCCCGGTTCTCTTTGCCTTCTTCGCTGGGTTCCGTCTGTCCGCTCTCTTTCTGACCTGAGACGCCTTTCTTCTTCCCCACCATTTCCCAGGAGTGCTAAAAGATGGGGAGAAAAGAAAAGGAAAAAAAAAAATCCATGTTATTTCTGGCGTACGGGACGAGGCGGGCAGCCCCTCGCTTTGCAGCCGTTCGTGTTTAAGGACCCGTTTTTCAACGTTACAACGGTGTCGGAAGAAAAAGGGACTAAGTAAACGATAAAAGTAGAAGACTAAGTAAAAGATGCAGGGCTCTATAGCCTCCAAACGACACGATAGAGCACTGCACCCCAGAACTAGACACAAGGACAGTTTCTCTCCCCCCCCAACACCATCCCTCTGCTAAACAAATAATTCCCTCAACACTATTTACAAAGTCTGCACTACTATTACTATTAACTTTCTCATCAATATCACCCATCCCCTCCCACTTGTGACTGTATGACTGTAACTTTGTCGCTTGTATCTTTAGGATTTATACTGACTGTTTCCTGGTATGATTGGATTGCTTATTGTACACTATGAGTATCATTTAAGTGTTGTACCTGATGGTTCTTGATGAATGTCTCTTTTCTTTTATGCACACTGAGAGCATTTGCACCAAGACAATTTCCTTGTGTGTCCAATCACACTTGGCCAATAAAGAATTCTATTCTATTCTATTCTATTCTATTCTATTCCTATTATTTCTATTTCTATTATTTCTATTTCTATTCTATTCTATTCTATTATTCTATTCTATTCTATTATTCTATTCTATTATTCTATTCTATTCTATTCTATTCTATTCTATTCTATTCTATTTCTATTATTTCTATTTCTATTCTATTCTATTCTATTTCTATTATTTCTATTTCTATTCTATTCTATTCTATTATTCTATTCTATTCTATTCTATTCTATTCTATTCTATTCTATTCTATTCTATTCTACTCTACTCTATTCTACTCTACTCCTATCTAATTCTATTCTGGAGATACCATTTAAAGTGGAATAGGTTTTATCAATGGCTAGAACAGAGGCCACCAAACCTGGCAACTTTTAAGACTTGTGGACTTCAATTCCCAGAATTCTCCAGACATCTATGCTGAAGTTGAAGTCTATAAGTCTTAAAAGTTGCCAAGTTTGGGGACCCCCTGGGATACAAACACGAGGTAGAAGTTGGAAGGAAAAAGAATCATTTGAGGGGACTTGGAAAGAGACACTGTTTGTATCATTGATAGAGGGATGTAAGTATTAGAAGGATAAGAGGAGTCGACGTATTATATGACCGTCAGGAAATTTTGGTACAAAAATTTGTATATATACATTTGCATGTATGTTATTTTGGTTTTACTTCTGTTTTACGGCAATTGGAATGCCATGGCCAAATTACACTGCATTCAATATATTTATATGTAAACGATAAAAAATATATTTGAAAAAAAAAGAACGTAGCAGCGTTTTTTCACGCTTAAAGCCACGGCGTGGTCAAAATCCGGACGCTCAGCAACCAGCTCGTATTGATGGCGGTCGCAGGGCCACGAGGCAAGCAAAGTCAACAGGGAAGCCCGACTCACTTAATGACCCATGTGGCTAACCAAAGAATGGCAGGGATTCACTGAACGACCGCGGCAAGGAAGGGCGTAAAAGGGGGGCAAAAGCTGCCAGGCCCCCGAATTTTAACAAAGGTCATTTTTTGGGCAGTGCTGTGGTAACTCCAAACGGTCGTTAAATGAACTTTTGTCCGTGGAGAGTATATTGAAAACCCACCGCTCCGCTTCGGTGGGGTTTGCAAGTCGCGCGGAGCTGGAGCGCCCGCCCACGTCGGACCACCCAACCAATCAGCCTCAGCCCAGCTAAGCGCCACACCTACCGTGTCTGGGTTTCCCTCCAGCAGCACATTGATGGCTCTGTTGACATCTCCGTTGCAGTCGTGCAGGGCGATCACACACTCATCCTGATTCTTGCCTGTGATGTCGATCAGCTGCAGAGGGAAAGAATAAATGGTGAGAACGGGTTTACGGCAATCCACAAATAGGTATGGGATAAAAGAGAATTATTGGCAGCTCAGGGCTGAACCAAAGCAGGGTGGATTTGATTTAAATCAAGTCGATTTAAACCACGATTTAAAACACTAGTAAAGAAGGCTTGATTTAAATCCTCTCGATTTTCATCATCGTTTTTAAAGAGCAACCATCGTGTCTTGCTGTGAAATTGTGTGAATGCATCAATGCAGTGCATGTTATATTGCCGAGCTTGGATTCATGGAATGAGTTTACCAAAAACGTAAATATTGCAGCATATACGGCCTCATGCTACATAACTAAGCTCCATTTCATGCTGAATAAACTAATAAACTAAATAATAATAAATAATATTAAATAATTAAATAATAACTAAATAATAATAATAAATAATAAAAAATAATTAAATAATAATAAACTAAATAAAATAAATTTAAGGTATCTTAAATAGAAAACTATGTTTAGATATATTTTATTCCAAAAGCATTTTTATTAAAATAAATTTGATAAAAATAAAAATAAAAATCCGATATAAATCATATTTTTTTTTAATTTAAAAAAAACCATCCATTTTTATCCACCTTGAACCCAAGTAGCTTCGCTCTCAATCCACAAACCACATATATTCCTTTTCTGAACGCCCTTAGAAGGCACAAAAAGTTATTTTTCTGAAGCACTGCTGTTCCAAGCTTGTTAGTCCATATTTATCTCAAATATCCTTCATCTTTTTCAGAAAACGACACTTGCTTTTCCGGTTTAACGTTTTTATTGGGTTGTACAATAAAAAAGATACAAAATACGAAAGTAAAAAGGAAAACAGTGGGGGGGGGGAAGGGGGAAGAGAAGTGAGGGAGGATGAGGAAAAGAAAAAGAAACATTGACTTCTGACTGTGTCCGTTGCAGTAAAATAAGGCATTAACATCAAATCACAAATTGGTTTTTTTCATAATAATGAACAAACCATTTCTATAAAGACTTTATCAGTATCTAATCGGTACAACCCAAAATCAAAGTTTCATTCTTTTTCCACTCCAAGTACAAAGTTCAGAAGTAGAAATCGAAGTACTTCTAGTCTTTTCTTTAATCAAAATAGTCAAGTTTGCCATTTCAGCCAACCCCATCCACTTATGCAACCATTCATCCATGGTAGGAATCGAGGTGTCCTTCCGTTTTTGTGCGTACAATAGCCTTGCTGCTGTCAAAGAAAACAACTTTGGCTTTTCGAGCCAAAGCTCCATACATTATTTTAACGAGGCAGCCCTTCTCTTTTTCCCTGCGCTTTGCAAAATGTGAAAAGGTCCTTACTTTTGCTAACCTCCTCCTTCCCTTAAGTAATAAAACTTGCAACAGCCAAAAAAAAAAAAAAAAGGCCTAAATTTAAACCAGCTACCTGTACATTCGTTTCCCCAGGAAACAAGCAAGGCCAAAAAACAAAAAAACTATTTACTGGCAGGCAGAAGAGTGAGGCAGGGTGACCCAGCCAAAAATTCACCAGTGTGACTCTATTAGCTGGAATGAGGGCAAGGAACCATTTCAAAGCTGTTCCTGTTCTGGAATTGATTTTCTGCAGATCTAAAAGTCAGGGCAGTCACACAATTTGTTTGGAAGTGATAAAATTACTAAAAAGGGAGCCATTTGGGTTATATTACTTGGATGCTCCAACTCTGCCGGTTCTGACCAGTTCTGGAAAACCAGTGGTGGAAATTTTGAGTAGTCCGGAGGCTCGGCCAATCCCACCTCTGACTGGCCCCGCCAACCCCATCTCTTCTCCGCCTCCCATTGAGTCCCAGCTGATCGGCTGGGTCTCCGTTGGTTGCCCTGCACAGGAGAACGGAGCTGGAGAGCAGGTTAGTGGGGTTGGGGAGGGAAGGGGGATTTTGCAGCGGCCTTCTTTTCCCCTGCCACGCCCACCAAGCCACGCCCACAGAACCGGTAGTGACCAATTTTGAATCCCACCACTGCTCCGACTCCACAATAATAAAAGACATGACTTAAGACCTGAATAAAACAGGAAGCTTAGCTTGAATATGCACAGGGAGTCCTGGACTTATGACCACAGTTGAGCCCAAAGGTTTTTAAGTGAGTTTGGCCTCATTTCACGCCCTTTCTTGCCTCTGTTTGTTAACCGAAGCAACGCAGTCAAGTTAGGGCCACGACTGTTCAGTGAAATCTGTCTTCCCCGTTGATTTGGCTTGTCAGAAGGTGGCCGAAGGGGGTTCACGCAACCCGAGGACACTGCAACAGTCATAAATACGTGCCAGTTGCCAAGCAGCTTGATGGCACAACCGCAGGGATTTTGCAAACGGTTGGAAAAGTATGGAAAACGGTCATTTGGGGTTTTTTAAGTGTCGTTTCAACTTCGGTCGCTAAACGAATGGTTATAAGCTGAGGAACCCACTTGTAGAAAGAAAACTATTCGTTGAGGCCATGGCTGGGCCTCCCCGTCTCTTCCCCCAAAGCACCTGAAGGCAGGACAAGAAGCAAAGGATGGAAACCAATCAGAGAGAGAAGCAACCTCGAATTAAGGAGAAACTTCCTGACAGTGACAATCATTAACCAGTGGAACTGCCTGCCTCCAGAAGCCGTGAATGCTCCAGAACGTGAAGTTTTTAAAGAAGAGATTGGATAAGCGTCTGTCTGAAGTGGTGTAGGGTTTCCTGCCTAAGCTGGGGGGTAGGACTAGAAGACCTCCAAGGTCCCTTCCAACTCTTGTTCTATTCTTCCGATGCCAAAGGACTTACTTGTTTCACTTTCTCCTCGAAGTCAGCATCGTTGTGGTCTGAGATCATCTGCGCCAGTCGAATTTGCTCCGCAGTGGCCTGGGAAGGAAAAGGCCCAGAAAGAGAAAAATGAGACGCTTGCATTTTCAGAGGGGCCGCGTCCAAAAGGAGAGGGGGTGGGTGGGTGGGAGGATGGAGAGACAGGTAAGTGGGTTGTAACCCTTCAGGTGAGGTGCCCTAAAACGACTGGGACAGGAGAGAGGATTTGAGCTCCAATTAAAGCCAGTTCCCAACTCGGGGAAATGGCCTGAAGGGGGAAACTCAAAATCTGAAAAAATTGTTCACCAGTCGCATCCTCCCAGGATGGAAGTCCTTGACTTATGACCATCGTTGGAGAGGGGAATCTCCACCGCAAGCTTGTCACAGGATTTCACGAACAATTTTTACAGGGGTTAAGTGGATCGCCACGTTCCTTAACCGAGTCACGCTGCCGTTAAGTGAATCACGTGGCTGTGAAGCAAATCCGTGACGCTTAATCCAACGGGCGAAGCAAGCGGTGGCGGCTCCGAAGCCGTGTTTTAAAAAAAAAAAGACCGAATCAAATCCCAGCTTAGCGGAACGAGTTCTTGTCTTCCCATTTTGGTGTAGTGATTAAGGCACCGGGGCTAGGAAGCGGAGGACCCTGAGTTCAAGTCCCACCTTAGGCATGAAAGCCAGATAGGTGACTTTGGGCCAATCACCAGGAGACTGGGAGTTCTAGTCCTGCCTTAAGGCATGAAAGCTGATTGGGTGACTTTGGCCCAATCACCAGGAGACTGGGAGTTCTAGTCCCACCTTAGGCACAAAAGCCAGCTGGGTGACTTTGGGCCAATCCCTATTCCTCCTCTCTCTCTCAGCCCAACGCATCTTACAGGGTTGGCATTGTGGGGAAAAGAAGAGGAAGGAGCATTAGGTAGATTCACCGCCTTATTTCTAACAATAACAAAGGCGGAATAAAAACATAGAATAGTAGTAATTCCCTCGAGTGAACCCCGAGAAGCCCTTTAAGAACAGTTGGGAGGCGGAAGACAAAACACCTCACAATTCATGGGCATGGCAAATCCTTGCAAGTAGTCAAATATCAAGAGTTTTGCCCACCAGGCTGCAACCTGATTGCCCAGGTAACCAAATGCTTGGGTCCAACTGGCTAAGGAAAGAGGGGGGAGAGAAGTGTGATTCCTCCCAGCACACACACACACACACACACACACCCTGGCAGCTATCCTCCAGAAAAGCCAAACTCCGCCTTCCCTCCCAGTTCAGACTTCCTGGCTGAGAACAAACAAAGGTGGAGAAGCTGCACCTTTTGTCTCCCAGGAAGACGTTAGGGCCAGGTGCCACCAAGTCACAACCGAAAGAGCAAGGAGAGGCCGGGCGCACACCTCCCGGTTTCCAAGGATGCCGCTAGCTCCGCCCTCACCTGTGGCCTCTGCTTGTGCTGTGCCTGGGTCTGTGTTTGTGTCTGCTCCCAGCTTCCCCGGGTTCGGTTGGTGCCTACCGATGTCATCATTTACAGTATATACAAATAACAGTATTTACAAGGCAGAAACCTGTAAATGAAATCGAAGAAAGAAAAGGCGTTAAGTGTTTAAGAAGTTTTTCTCTTTGCCAGCCGTAATGTCTTTTTCACGTTATCCACCAGGTGCGTACAGGTAATCCTTCGACTTCAATTTAGCTCAACAGGAGGCAAGACAGCCGTTCGGGGGGGGGGGGGGGGGATTCTGCCCATTTTACGACCTTTCCAGCTGCAGTTGTTGAATGAACCACTGCAGTGGTTAAGTTAGGAACCCGGTTGTTAAGTGAATCTGGTCTGAATTTGGATCACGGGACCCCGGGGATGAAAAGTGGTCATAAGTCACCTTTTCAGTGCCGTTGTTAAGTCCGAACAGTTGCTAAAGAAATGGTTGTAAGTCAAGGACTATCTTCATTCCATTTTTATTTTGGGCTAATTTCCAGCACTTGCTTCAGAAGAGCTGCCAGCGTGTCTGTTAAAGAACCACACGTTTTTTTCACTGCAGTAACCTACGCCAGGGGTCTTCAAACTTGACAGCTTTAAGGCTTGTGGGCTTCAGCTCCCAGAATCCCTCCTCCTCCAGTCATGTTAGCTCAGGAATTCTGGGAGTTGAAGTCCACTAGTCTTAAACTTGCCAAGTTTGAAGATCCTTCATCTAATCTATCTATCTATTCTCTCTCTTTATCTATTCCAGGGGTCTTCAAACTTGACAGCTTTAAGGCTTGTGGGCTTCAACTCCCAGAATTCCTCCTCCTCCAGTCATGTTAGCTCAGGAATTCTGGGAGTTGAAGTCCACTAGTCTTAAACTTGCCAAGTTTGAAGATCCTTCATCTAATCTATCTATCTATTCTCTCTCTTTATCTATTCCAGGGGTCTTCAAACTTGACAGCTTTAAAGGCTTGTGCGCTTCAGCTCCCAGAATTCCTCCTCCTCCAGTCATGTTAGCTCAGGAATTCTGGGAGTTGAAGTCCACTAGTCTTAAACTTGCCAAGTTTGAAGTCCCTTGCCCTACACACACATCCTGCTTACTGGCTACCATTTCGAAAAGATTTGAGGACGATCGGGGAGCCCTCCTTTAATTTTTCTCTTTTCTGGCTTCACCCCAGCTCTACATGATGGACTTCAATTCCTAGCCGTCACAACTCCAGTTGTTAAAAAAACCCGATAAACCTTTTCCTAAGAGAAGTTTCCATGACCAGTGGAAAGTTATAGAGGTGTGTTGCAACACACCACCCGAAAAGAAGAAGGATCACTTTCTGTTAGAAAAGGAACAACTGTTCTCCACCATAGCAGGACTTAATTTCACATTTTTAGCATCTCTTTGGAGCATCAGGATTTTCTTTTTCTGCATCAATATCCATCCTGGCTTCAGAGAACCGAAGAAAGCTTTATCAAATCACAAACCAGGAAAGGGCTAAGTACTTTGAAAACTCCAAAAGGTAGCTGGAAACTCAACGGGATGTATGAATTCCGAGTCAGGATGGGGAAGTTCACAGAATTGTTCAAATTTTCCTAGCTTTGCAGATGTATTTAACCAAGAGCAGAGAGAGTGGGCCAAGATACAGCAGCTGCCTTAAAAAAAACAAAAAAACCAGGTAATTCTGAAATCCAGACTAGCCAAGGCAGAAAGGCCGCCCCAAAACAGATCACTCACAAGAAGGAAATCAGAAACCAAAATTTGAGGTGTTCAGGGTTTTTATATGGAGCAGGACAATTATCTCCTTTTCCTTCCTTCCTTCTGAGAAATCACACCACACGTAAGCCACTTACGGCAAAGTGATTCAACCCAACCTTGGTTTTCCAGGAATCCAATCTGCTCTTTTTAAAAGAACCCCCTGGCTGAATCAGCTCATCAAAAAATCCCAGGCAGCAAATGGCTCGTGGAAGGAAACATTTTCAATCCACAGGACCAGGCCTGTTTGCCAAACCAATTTTTAGCCCGGGCAGCAAACACACACACACACACAGACAGAGGTGGGAGAAAGAAAGTGATGCAACAAGGTTTGTGTTTTGTCTCCTGGCTCAGAAATTGAGCCCTCATCTCTGGAGACAGGGGGAAGAAAAGAGAACAGGGTCTTGTTAAGCTAAAGGCACATTTTTTAGGGAACCAAGACGTGAAATGTATGCTTGGGAAGGAAAATCTCTCTCCGGTGTCTATTTATGGCACACCTGGCATTCTTATCATCGTAATATACAGCAGGGATTTCCAAAAGAGCTGCTTTTGAGCTCTCCAGACCAGTGACAGTGCAGGGTGTACGCAACAGGAGCATCCAAAGAGACCCGAAAGGTGTTAAGGCCGAGGCACAAAACTGGGAAGAAGTAAACAAAATCTTCTCAGGCCACGATAACAGAAGAACATTATTGTATTAATGTCCTCTGGATATTCCCAAAAGGAGCCATTTCTGGCTACAGCCAGCCAGCCAGCCAAACAGGAGTTGGTGTTCCTGGATGCTTGATTTTTTTTCTCTCTCTCCCTCTTTTCCACCCCTTCCTCACAAGAGAAACACGTGAAAAATGGGGTGCTCCCAGCTGCAATGGATGTACACCCCTCCCTGGCTTACTCGGCAGCCTCCGCTAAAAAAGGAAGAGATGGCAGGTGATGGGAGAGACTTTAGAGAGAGCGGCTGCCAGCCGAGCCAGGTACAGTTGGGGAGAAGGAAAATCCACCTGACTTAGCATCCAGAGGAGCAAGATTTGCCCGGGTGGGGATTTGTCCACGTCTCACAACTTCATCCTGAAAAGTTACTGGCCGCTTCTCAGGAGCCGGGGACACCTCCCCGTGGGTCAAACGGCCTTGCCACAGCTTCGGGCGAAGTGAAACCTGGCTCCAAAGATGCCTGGTCAAGAACAGCTGGAAGCAAATGTTTGGGGAAGAGATGGGAAAAGACAAGCTTTTTTTTTTTAAACCTCCAGATTTCTTTCTTTTTTAAAAAAAATAAAACTTCAGTTTTCTTTGAAAGAAAAAGAGAAAGAAAGGAAAGAGAAAAAAAATTAAGACAAGGGAAGATTCAATGTTCTGGAGAGGGGGTTGTTAAATCTTTAATTTTATTCTCAAGGACTAAGAAAACAAGGTCCCTGGCTGGAGACTTTTGATTAGGGGAGATTCTAACAAATGGTGCTTCTTTGCAAGAGTGAAAATCCACAAGTAGAGCACGAGAAAGCAAACCCTTTTGTCAAGATGAGTTAGTTTGCAGAAGGCGGCGTCTAAGGGGACACCAGTTTTGCCTATATCCCACGATCGACTTCAATACGATTCGCTAAACGGGCCAGATAGCGGGATTAAAGTAACTTTTGGCTCTCTTCCTCTCTCTCCAAAGTGGCCTTCTGCTCCTTGAAGCCATCCTGCTGAAGACCAATAGGCCACTGCTTATCCTCCATCCCCTTATAAACCCAAACAAATGGCAATAAATTCACTACCAGATAGCAAATGTTTCAAGACCGGCAATAAAGACGGAAGTGGTTTAAAAAATAAATCAATCAGGAATTTGGAGAAAAGATAGTTGAGTAAACGTGTCTCCTTTAAAGAACAGCAGTTCTCTCACCTTGCTGTCAGGTGAACAAAGGCCAAAAGGGTATAAGATCAAGGTAGCTAGACTAATCTCTAGAAGAGTTTGCTCCGTGTTCCAACCTATGCAACGGCAATGTTATTCTTTCCCATGTTATTCCTGAAAGAGGGTAATTCTTGGATTACAGCTTCCATCCAGGGAGAGCAAGCTTCTAAATCATTCATAGGCCATTTTTTTTTTCTGTCCAGAGATAATTCGTTGCTTGCTGATTTCTGAACTGAGGCCTTTCTGCTTTCCAAATTGCTAACTACTATCTTCAAACAGCAGCATGAAAGCAGGAACTTTCTCTGTTAACAAGTTCAGAAGGGAGGAAAAAAAACATGGCATCCTGAGCTTACAAAGAGAGGCTGGGATAACAGGGCCTTTTCTTTAAAAGAAAAAAATAAGAGACAGCACTGTTTTCAACAAGATTGTAGTTCCTCCCGAAGTAAGACTGACTTACCTCAGAATAAACACAAAAGAAGAGCAGTCCAACTGAAGAACTAAGAACACAAAATGCAGATTGCTGAAATAGGCAAGGAGGATTCACGATTACATTTTGTTAGGGAAAGTATACTGCTTACCACAAAAAAAACAACAACAACCCTCCAATTCTTTTCATTTCTTTTGGGACATAAGGAAGCACCTAATGTTTTGGAGGACAATGAAATGCTTGGCTGACTGAGAAGATTGGAGCATCATTCCTGAGAAAAATATTATGGTCGGTTTTGCTTGAAAGGATGTCCTTGAGAAAAGAACGATGCCAGGAAAAGTTAAGAAGCCAGAATGTCAACATTGCTTTTAGGCCTTAAAAAAAAAAAAAAGAAAAAGAAAAAGCGGGGGAGGGAGAACATAAGAGCTCGTGGGATGAGTAGGAACAGGAGGAGCAGTAAACATTTCAGAAGGATGAAAAGATGCATCTTTTGTGGCTTTTTTGTCCATCCACTGAGAAATTGTGCTGACTTACAGCCGTTGTGAACTCCCACAATTGTGGCCTTCCTGGCTGGGAAGCGACCCAAGCTGTTTATTTGGAGAAGAAGCTATTTAAGAATATCACAAATAGTAGGACTTAAGAGAAGGAAACAGCAGGCCGGTAAGTTTCTTATGGTTACAAAGTCCCAGGTGAAGTCACTCCCAAGGTGACACAACACAAAAATGATTTTGTTCATTTAAGGGAAACTGCAAGGGGAAGAGGTCCAGAAGACCCCGGAAAGAAGAAGGAAGAAAAGCGTATGGGGTAAATTCCCAGAGCCTCAGGAATTATAGTGAGCTGAGAAGCATTTAGGAAAGTGAGAGAATCCTGAGACCTGCCGTTGCTAACTTTGTAAGAAAAGAAATAAAATGATCTCAAACTTCAGCCTTCAAATGCTTGTGGATCACTTTTTTTCCTCTGCAAAGGGGGATATTTAAAAAACTTTCCAAGGCTCCTGGGAAAGTCTTCCAGCAAAACTTCAGGCCCAGCAGAGCCACAGAGCATGGGGTCCAAGAGATAACCAGCAAGCACATCCATTCACTCAGCAGCCAGGTTGGCCTGGAGTCAAGCTGGATTGAACCCCCGCTCAGCTGCAAACAAGATTGCTGGGCACCAAGCCCTCACCTCTTTTTTTTTTTTTTTCCCTTTTAAACGGTGGGAGGATAACAAAGGAACACCCTACTGCCTGCTGAAAAAGGAGCTGGCAGGCTTAGGAGGAAGAAGAACCACTCGCTCTCAAAATTTAAGAAGCCTTCGATTTTCTTTTCTTTAAAGAGGATTAAAAAGCAAAATTAAAGAGATGGATATGATAGAAGGGGGAGGAAGTGAGAGGGAAATCGAGACCCTGATCTTATGCAAAAGACCCCCTGGCACAGAAGAGGGATCACAGAAGAGAGCAGATTTTAGGAAATCTGACTTTTTAAAGGAAGTAAATTGAGACCACCCATCTTATGCAAAAGATCCCCCTGGGTGGAAAGAGAGGGAGAGAGAAAGGACCGTTTTCGGTTTTAGGAGGAGGTTTTTTTGCCACTTTTTGAGGCAAATTGAGACTCCTGTTTTGTGCAACAGATCCCAGGTAGGGAAGGAGGGAGAAGAAGGGATCACTCCAGATTAGAATTTGGGGAGTTTTCTGCCACTTTTGAGGGGGCAAATAAAGAAGACTTGCAATCGTATGCAAAGGATCCCCCCACATGGAAGAGGGAAGGGGATCAGATTTGGGAGAGGTTTCTGCTACTTTTGGAGGGGCCAAAATAGCGGATCCTTATACAAAGGATCCCCCTGCGTGGAAGAGGAGATCACTTGAGATCGGATCTGGGGAGGTTTCTGCCACTTTTGAGGGGGCAAACAAGAGACCTGAAATTTTACCCAAAGGATTCCCCCCCACGCGTGGAAGAGGAGGAAGGGATCACTGGGGATCAGATTTGGGGAGATCCCTGCCAGAGACGCTGACCTTATGCCGAGGATCTCTTCCCCCCACCCCATGCCAGAGGGAGGAGGCAGAAGAGATCCCAGTGGATCCTAGGAGATCCCTGCCACTTTTCCAGGAAAGGGGGGTTTAAAAAAACACGCCTCCTGTCCAAGCCAGGAAAGGTGGTTTGACGAGGCAAGAACCCAATTTATTCAAGCTCCCCCCGCCCTGTTGGCGATGCCCCTTCCCCAAAAGAGATGGGGGCGCCCCGTTTGGGGGCCAGGAAACTCCGCCAGGCCGGGGGGGAGGAAAGCTCCGTCCAGGCCCGATTGAGCCCTGGGCCCGGCTGGGGGGTCGCAAGGCTCCGCCCCGGGACATGGGGGGTCCGGGGTCGCCCCTCCACGTGGGGGGAGAGAAGGACCCTCCCCTGCTTCCCGCCCCGCGGTTCCTTTGGCCCCCGAGGGCCGAGGCGAGGCCGGCGGGCCCGGGAGGAAACAATGAAGCGGCGCTTCCTCGAGGGGGAAGCGGCCTCGCCCGGGCAGGAAGGGCCGCCGCTCATCGCGGCGGGAGGGGGAGGGAGAGGGAGGGAGGGAGGGGCCTGCGGGGAGTTTCCCGGGCCTCGGGCTGGGTCATCGGAAGGCTCAAAGAGAGACGATGGAATCCGATACGGTCGAAGGGGAAAAAAAAAACACCTTTCCCACCCCCCTTCCGGGGTCTTTCCGGAGGTCGAGGCCGACTTTGGGCGCGCCCGGCCCGGCTTGGCGTGCTACGCGAGTCCCCGGCTTCACCCCGGCCGACTAGGCCTCGACGGAGGCGCTCTCGACCGGAACTCGCCCGCCTCCTCACGCCCCCTTCCTCCCCTTCAGGCCGGCAGGGAAAAAACCCTCCGGAGGCCCCCGGCCGAGCCGCCGCTGCGCCAGATACCCGCCTCCGCCGCGCCGTCGCCGCCGCCGGTTCCCGGGAATCGCCTCATAAAAGTAAAGCGGGGATTATCGCGCGGGGGAGGGAGGAGGAGGAGGCGGGGCCGGCTCTTAAAGGGGCCGCGCGCCATTTTTTCCTCTCTCTTTTTACCTCAGCCGCTGCCGCCGCCGCCACACACGCACACTGACAACTGAAGCCAGCGCGGGCGAGGCGCCGCCCCTTCGGCCACGTGATGAGTGGGGGGCGGGGCCGCGCGGGGTGGGATGGGGGACGCCCGGCGTCAGGTGGCCGCGGCACGCCCCCTTCGCCCGCGGGACAGCGCCAGTGCGCCTGCGTGCGGGGAGGAGGAGGAGGAGGAGGAGGAGATGTGCTCCCCCTCCCTCCCTGTGTTTGTTTTCCTCGGTTCTCCCCTTTAGCCCCGCCTCTGAGCACGTGACTCTGTTTGGCTTCCTCTTTTTCTTTTATTTTCTTTTTTAAAAAAATCTCTGGTCTCCGGCATCCTACTCAACCTTTCTCTTTTAATGTTAAGCCTTTGTGAAAGAGATTATAGATAGTTCCGGCTCCTGTGCGACAGGGCCTCCCACCATGCGGGGTTGGGCCACGCAAAAACAAGCATGGGCAAACGGAGGGAAATCTCTAACCGAGGCTTTGATGATTTGCTCGCTCGTCTACGCCCGGGTTAATTTTGGAACTTTTGGGGCTTACTTTTTAAATTTAATTTGGAGCGTTGGCTAACGCCGCAATTCTAACCCCCCCCCTTCCCTTGAGAACCGGACGTGTCGGGCGTGGAGAACGCCTTTCTCTTGGGCTTTCCAATATGGCGAGCCGCCTTTCTCTTCGTGGTTTTCCTCCACTGCTTCCGGTCAGCTGACACCCCCCAACTTCCTCTTCTTAACATTTTGCCCGTCTGGTTGGGCCTGGAGGCGTGGTCATAGCCACGTGACCGGCGCGCGGGCGGCTCCGGCGGCGGCCATGTTGTGCGGCCCTGAGGGCGGCCGGGCCAGGAGCCTCGCCCGGCCATGGCGGGCTCCGCTTCCTCTGCTTCCGCCGTCTCGTCCTCCTCTTCTTCCTCCTCCTCTTCTTCCTCCTCCCCTTCCTCCTCTTCTCCCTCTACCGCTTCACCGGCCCCGTCCAGCAACTGGCTTTCCGGGGTGAACGTGGTGCTGGTGATGGCCTACGGGAGCCTGGTGAGGCCAATCCGCGACCCTCGGACGCCTTTCGCCTTTTTCCCTTATGACGGGAGGAGTGCTGGGACTACAGAGCCCATCGCCCGCAGCCACTGCTGCTTCAGGGCTGGAAACCCAGCAGAGCGAGGGGCGGGGAAGAAACTAGGCGGGGAAAGGGAGAGTTGCCTTGGACGATGGGCTTTGTAGTCTTCAGGCTTCAGTCCATGGGGAGGGAGGGATTGGTTTGGGCGATGGGAGTTGGAGTCCGCACCTTTGGAAAGCGGAGAGACGCGAGAGCCTCCCTTTGATTTGCTATTACGAATACTACTGCACATAATATTAATATGTAAAATATAAATTATAATATACTTTGTAAGAATCGCCTTGCAGGGGGAGATGGGAGGCCTTAAAAAGGTAATAACAAAAAAATAAATAAACGGAAAAAAGAATGCTGCTTTTATGATTTGTTGGCTAGCCAGATGTTCAGACGGGGCCTGGCCTTTTGCAGCCCTTCCTATGATGATTACTATTCATTTACTCTTCTTAATCTTTCTTATTGCTGTTTATTGCGGATGAATTAATTACAAATACAATACTTGATTAATCATATATGTTGATATATGCTAATATTGCTACTGTTGTCTGTATATGCAATGCTGGGATGTTTAGACTGGATTTGGCAATTGGAGTCCTTCCTATTATTATTAGCATTATTAGTATTCATTGCTCTTTGTAGTCTTTGTTATTACTCTTTATTACTACTATAGTAGGACTACATTGGGTTAATTGCATGTGTCAATGATGTACATTAATATTGTTACATTACTTTTATAGTTTGTCAAACAATCAGCGGGTTGTTTAGATTCAATTTGGCTTTTTGGAGCCCTTCTTGTTAATATTACTATTATTACTACCACTATTATTATTATTATTAGTATTATTGTTATCATTATCGTTATTATCATTATTATCATTATTTTATTTTATATTTTATTTTATTATTTAAACATGAAACAGTCAACTGCAGATTTAAAAATGTATCACAAATACTATTGATTGGCCCTGATGGTTGATATGGGTTGCTGCCAGCATCCTAGGTATCAACCAAGTTTTTAAATTATTATGTTATTATTATATTATATATTTAGTCTTCAAGTCCATTCACAGTCTGGGACAAGGAATAACTTAACAGTTCAAGTCCTAACCAAGGACCTAAGAATTGTTAAAGTAACATCTGAGTATATATAGGCAGTTCCAATTAAGGTGGGTTTTTTGTTTGTTTGTTTGCAAAGTCAGGATATTCAGGTCTAATAAGTTGAAAATGTCCAGGTATCTAAGCAACCCTTTGGGTATTAACTCCGAGAGCTCCTATTACTATTGGTACAACCAATTTGGTTTCTTCCTTTTCCACAAGTGCTGAATTTCAGTTTGCAGATTGCATTGTTGTTTATTGTTTCATTGCTATTGTTTGCTGGATTTTGACGGGGTTCAAACTTTGGGATTCAAACCTTCCAGGGTCATCCCCCCTCCCCCACTACACCTCTGCGAGGTAGGCTAAGCTGTCCCTCATAGCTGGGGTGGGTCCCCTCCACTTCTCCAGCCTCCTCCCTGACCACTCACTGACCCTTCCTTTGCCTCCTCTCCAGGTCTTCGTCCTGCTCTTCATCTTCGTCAAGAGACAGATCATGCGCTTCGCCATGAAGTCTCGCCGGGGCCCCCACGTGCCGGTGGGCCAACACGCCCCCAAGGTTGGTGAAAAAGCCGAGGTCTTTTACCCTCTTTTCCTGGGGGGACTTCTTGAATTCACCTAGACCCCTCTGATTTCAGCCTTAAAAAAAATGAAGGAGGGGGATTGTGGTCCTTGGTGCTCTCTGTGCTTGGTGGTTTTCTTGCAGACATTTCATGACCCAGCTAGGTAACATCATCAGTACTGGAAGGGAGGGCAGTTTGCTCTCTATTTAGTTATAGCAAAAAAAAACAAAAAAACCTTCCTTTCTAGCCCTGGCGATGTTACCTAGTCGGGTCAGGAACCATCTGCAGAGACCGCCCAGGACACCAGTCCTCCTCCTCTCCACAAACCTCACTCCCTTCTAATCCTGATGATGTTACCCAGTTGGGTCATGAAACGTCTGCCAGAAACCCACTGAGCTCAGGGGGCTCCAAGCACCCTTCGTTTCATCCCTGAGCACCAAATCTTCTCCTTTATCAGCGGTTCTAGAGTCGGTGCATGTTATAATCTCATCGGCCTGCAACCTCAGGAGCCTCTTCATCATCATAATTTTTGCAAATCTTGACTGCTCCGTAACAGAGGCCGATAATGTTCGCGGTTTGCAAAAAGAGAGCCAAATCCATGAGAAATCGCTCCTCCAGTCAGGAGTAATCTATCTAGAATAGAGTAGAATAGAATGGGGATAGGACAGGACAGGACAGGACAAGACAGGACAGGACAGAATAGGACAGAATATAATAGTGTAGAATAGAATTAGAATAGAATAGAACAGAAATTAATGGAATAGGGTAGGATTCTTTATTGGCCAAGTGTGATTGGACACACAAGGAATTTCCCTTGGTGCAAATGCTCTCAGTGTCCATAAAAGAAAAGATACATTCATCAAATGTCAAGAATCATCAGGTACAACATTTAATGATAGTCTTAGGGTACAATAAGCAATCAAATACTAGGAAACAGTCCATATACATCGTAAGGTTACAAGCGACAAAGTTACAGTCATACAGTCACAAGTGGGAGGGGATGAGTGATAAGGAGTGATGAGAAGATTAATAGTAATAGTAGTGCAGACTTTGTAAATAGTCGGACAGTGTGGAGGGAATTATTTGTTTATAGGCACAAAGTAGCAAGAGTTTGATTAGGAGATGTCCGGCGTGTGGAGCTAATCCTTCTCTCCTTTCAATCCCTCTCTCCATTCAGGGACTCAAGGAAGAGATCGACATCCGGCTATCCCGGGTTCAGGACATCCGATATGAGCCCCGGCTGCTGCTGTACAGCGACCCTCGAATGCTACAACTCGAGTCGCCTAGGAACCCATGTACTGGACTCCAGAATCGGCGGGTGGGTGGGACGAGGGCAGACGCCCGGGGAGACCTGGCCCCAACTAAGCTTCTCCCCTGTTTCCCGTTTCAGTCCCTTACAACTACGTGTATCGGATGAAGGCTTTGGACGCTGTCCGAGACACAGGTAAAAAAAAACGAGAAGGTGTCCAGCAGAGCAACGAGAGGTCCGGATTTTGCCTTTGGTTTGGTTGCAGTTTCAGCCCCCAGCCCGGGGGCAATGTGGATCAGAGAAGATAATCGCGGGGGTGGGGAGGGGGTTTGACTTTGGAAAGGGCCTTGACGCGCCCTGTTTCGGGAAACTTGATTTTCAAGGTGACTTTGTTAGATGTTGTGTCAGAGCCAGTTTGGTGTAGTTAAAGATCAAGTTGCTAGACGGAAGGTAGCTGGGAGCCAGTTTGGTGTGGATTTGATCACAGGTGACTGGGAGTAGATGTTGTGTCTTAGGCAGTTAAAGAGCATCCAGTTGGAAACCAGGAGACAGGGAGTTCTAGTCTTGCCCTAGACAGGGAAGCCGATTGGGTGACTTTGGGCCAATCACCAGGAGACAGGGAGTTCTAGTCCCGCCTTAGACATGAGAGCCAATTGGGTGACTTTGGGCAAAATCACCAGGAGACAGTGAGTTCTAGTCCCGCCTTAAGGCATGAAAACTGATTGGGTGACTTTAAGCCAGTCACCAGGAGGTTGTGAGTTCTAGTCCCATCTTAGACATGAAAGCCAGCTGGGTGACTTTGGGCCTGTCCCTCTCGGTCCTAGGGAGGAAGAAATGGCCCCTCTTGCCAAAAAAAAAAAAAAAACCCCTCTTCTTTATCATAATATACATAAGTTCTTTATCCAGACAACTTCTGAAAAATCAGACACCATTGAACAGAAGGGAAAAAAAAAACTAAGTTATTGATAAAAATACCTATTTCCCCGGAAGGACGTCTTTGAACCGTCGCAGGATTCCACAACGCCCCAGGCCAAATCTGGGCTCGTTGCAAAAATAAAAATAAAATAAAAATCGGCTTGTAGCAATTGTTGCCCCCCCCCCTCCTCAAAAAAATAAATCCAACCCTGCCACGTTTGTGGGCGTGAACCGTGTGTCCCCCCCGCGCTTCCCTCCGCAGAGATCCCCTACTCCATGGAAGGCCGCTACCCCAAGTTGCTGATGGAGAAAAACTTCCAGACCTACCTATTGGATCTCTGCAACTCCAGCAGCTCTTTGAAGGGGCTCCGCAAGACTCTGATCGATGCCCTCCTGGACGGATACGAGAACGCCCGCTACGGGACGGGGGTGAGTGTGTCGTCCTTCCCCCCCCTCCCCTTTGGCTCCCGGGGCTGGATGGTGGCTAGCGGGAAGGGGGTGCCTGTCCATCGAGCCTCCCAGTTCAGGCAGCTTTAAAAGACACGGGTGGGTTTGTTTGTTTTTCCCCCCTTCTCTTTCTGCCACAGGCATTCGGCAAAGTGGAATTCCTCCGCTTCCAGGAGGCCTTGAACGAGCTGGCAACCATGTGAGTTTGGCAGAGGGGCTGCAGGCGAGGGAAAGGGGGGCTGGATAACCAAAGAGTGGGAAGGGGACCTCAGAGGTCTTCTAGTCCAGCCCTAGGGCCACTCCACGCAGATGTCTCTTCAAAGCTTCCAGCGATGGGGAAGGAAGGAAAGAAGGAAGATAGGAAGGTGGCTAGATGGATGGATGATGGATGGGATGGATGGAAGGAAGGAAGGAAGGAAGAAGGAAGATAGGAAGGTGGCTAGATGGATGGATGGATGGGAAGGAAGGAAGGAATGAAGATAGGAAGGTGGTTAGATAGATGGATGGATGGATGGATGGATGGATGGATGGGAAGGAAAGAAGGAAGATAGGAAGGTGGCTAGATGGATGGATGGGAAGGAAGGAAGGAAAAAGAATAGCAGAATAACAGAGTTGGAAGGGCCCTGGGAGGTCTTCTAGCCCAACCCCTGCTGAAGCAGGAGACCTTACACCATTCCAGACTAATGATTGTCCAGTCTCTTCTTAAAAACTTCCAGTGATGGGGAAGGAAGGGAGGAAGATAGGAAGATGGCTAGATGGATGGATGGATGGATGGGAAGGAAGGAAGGAAAGAAGGAAGGAAGATAGGGAGGTGGGTAGATGGATGGATGGATGGATGGATGGGAAGGAAGGAAGGAAGGAAGAAAAAAGAATAGAATAGAATAACAGAGCTGGAAGGGAGGACCTTGGAGGTCTTCTAGTCCAACCCCCTGCTTAAGCAGGAAATTCTATATCGCATTTCAGACAGGTGGCTGTCCAGTCTCTTCTTAAAAACTTCCAGTGATGAGGGAGGAAGGGAAGGGAAGGGAGGAAGAGGGCTAGATAGATAGATAAATGGATGGGAGCTCTAAAGCTCTTCCAAAGAGGGGAGAGGGCAACCCAGGATCCTCTGGGCAATGAGGTTCACCCTCTGGAGTCCTTTCCTATCTGCCCCTGGTGCAATTGGCAAACCACACACAGGTGCAGGTAAGTTAAGATCCCCTCTAGGGCAGGGGTCTCCAACCTTGGCAACTTGAAGCCCTGAAGGACTTCCAACTCCCAGAATTCCCCAGCCAGCCAAGGTCAGAGACCCCCTGCTCTACAGCGCAGTGTTAGAAGGTCCCGGCGGTTTTTCAGGGGGTTTCTCCCTGGAAACCGAATCTGGGTTTCACACCTGGGCAGGTGGGTCGGTTGGTTGGCTGGTTTTCCCTTGCCTTTAAACGTAGCCCCTTCTTCCCGCAGCATCAAAGCCCGGGGCGAGAGCAGCCAGCGGCAGCATCAGTCGGCCGCCAAGGACCTGACCCACTCCTCCGACCTTTCCAGCCCCACCATCCAGGTCACCTACCTCCCTTCCAGCCAGAAGAGCAAACGAGCCAAGCACTTCCTGGAACTCAAGAGTTTCAAAGACAACTACAACACGCTGGAAAGCACCCTGTGACGCCCCTCACTCCACCTCCCCCACCTCGACCTCCCCCTGCCCAGGAGGGGGCACCTATTCCCTCCCCAAATGTGGACCAAAAGAGCTGGCCGTGCCTCTACTACCCCTCGTGGCTGCGTTTGGAAGCCTTGCTGTGAAAAGATGGAGAGAGGTTGGAGAATAGCTCCCTTCCTTCCCATCTCCAAAGCGAACCCTGGATAGGTTTTTTTTTCCCCTTATTCTTATTTTTTTTCTTATTTTTTCCCCCCGTCCATCTCTTATTTATTGACAAAAGACTCGTCCTCCCAGCATGCCGAACAAACCCAAGATCGGGCCAAGTTTTACAAGACTTTTTTGCCCGCCGCGAGAAACTTTATATCGGACTTTTCCACTTTGGACGACATTGGCCGGAAAGTGGCGTGGCGGTGGGACATTGCCGCGTCCATGGATGCAAGAGAAGGTTCCACGTGGCGTGGGACGTGTCCAGTGGGAGCATTTTCCACGTTTCCAGAGCAGGGAAGGATCGTCCCAAGAGAAAGAAAAAAAAAATATTTGTGTCCTCTTTTTACACTTCAGGGCAGGAAGCCCTTAAGAGCCACTCGCCGAGGCCACGTGGCACCATGTCCCATGTCCTTCGGGGACGTGGCCCTTTCTCCAGATCTCGTTCCTTGGGACGGCCTTGCTCAGCTTCCTCTCTCGAGTTGGGCAGTTTGAAATAAAAACGGGCAGTTTGCCTCACAAACACACACACACACACACTTCCTTTGCGGGTTTTTGTGTCCAAAGATGGTTAGGAAAGTCCCCTCCAGAATAAAGGAAACCAGGTTTTGGGTGGGTAGGAAGGGGCGGTGGTGGAAATAACCTGGTTTGCCAACAATTCGCAGGGTTGTTGTTGTTTTCCATCCTGTAACAATGGACAAACGTGGCTTTATTTTTGGTGCCTGTTGGGAGCCGAAGCGATGGTGAATTTTGCTCTCGATTTAAGAGGGGAATGCTTGGATTTCATGAAACATGATTTGAGGCAGAGGGATGGCGGCTTTTGTTTTTAAAAAGATGGTTTCTTGCAGATGAGGCAAAATTGCAGTCCTTCTGTTTGAAAATTAATAGAACATAGAATTCTTTTATTGGCCAAGCGTGATTGGGCACACAAGGAATTTGTCTTTTTAATCCTTAAAAAGTCGAGAGCAACCAAACATCCCAAAATGAATGTTTCATCCCAAAATTCAGCCCTTGATTTGACTACAAATGCTTAAAAACCAAAGGTCACAATCCACCTCCCCATTTTAAAATTAACCCTCGTTGCTAAAAAAAAGTTGAGTTTTTCACCCTGGGAAATTCAACACTTTTGACCACAAATACTTTATTTATTTATTTATTTATTTTCCCCCTCACTGGTATAACTAAAGCCGTGCCACATAAAACACTTGTTTTATATCGGCTCACTTTACAAACTGCAAAACCGCTAGGATTGTTGAATGGTTGTGATGGGCTGCCGAAAGCCAACTTGGCGGATCACAAACCGTGGTTTCCTGGGTCCACGTTTCCTTGAGTTGCACTATGTCCAAAAGTTAATTTTCAGACTGGAAGGTAATGTATGTAATGTAAAACCAAAACGTAAACCCAGCCACAATTTTTAGCAAATCTAACCACCAGACCAGACTTGACTCCGAATTTACTATTTATTCTTTCCTTCCTTCGCCAGTTCCTCTGTTCATTTCCTTCATTTAAATTCGGTAAATTTAAGTAGCGCGCCCATCTGGCCTTCGTTTAAGCCAGGGTGTTGAAGGCAGAATTTGGAAGGGAAGTTGGACTCTTTAGAACAGTGGTCGCCAAGCAGCGGGCCGGGGACCACTGGTGGTCCACGAGAAAATTTTGGTGGTCTGCAGAGAAATGTCACCCTCAAAGCAAGCCCCAAAGCAATTAATCCAGGCCGCACGGGAACACAAAAGCATGTGTCGCTTGCCCCATGTGCCTGGCCTGGCCACTGGGCTGCTGCTTTCCGCTTCTGGTTTTGGCTGCGCGCAAGGAAAGCAGCCAAAGTCTTTCTTTCTCTCCCCCAAACTCCATCAGAAATGAGACCCTGCAAGGCCTCCTGCTCCGAGAGGCTGCGCCAGCGCTACAAGTCTCACAAAGACTCATTTCTGGTGGAGTTTGGGGGAGAGAAAGGAAGACTTCTGCTGCTTTCCTTGCACGCAGCCAAAAGTCTCTCTCTCTCTGCCCCTGAGAACGGAGCTGGAGACGGTATCCCGCGATCCCAAATAAAGAACGATCAATCGGTAGAAAAATGGGGCGGGGGGGATTTTCCTGCAGACTTTTTGAGGGATTTTCCCAGGGTCTCTGGTCCGCGGGATTTAAAATGGTGAGTTTGGTGGTCCCTGAGGTCCAAAAGGTTGTGGCGACCCCTGCTTTAGAAGCTGGATGGGCCGATTTTTTTTTTCCCCGTCCTTCAAATTGCCCGTTTTTAAATTCTTTTTACATAGAAATCTCGGCTCCCCCGTTAAAAAAAAAAACCACCCAAATCGTTATCTCAAAACTAATCAGTTTTTCAATTGGACCTCGTGTCTCTTAGCTGGTTGCATGAAAGCCAGCTGACACCCAGCTTGAGGGCTCATCAAACAAGAACGGGGGAAGGGGCGTGAGGCAGGTGGTGCTGTTCCATTTTGAGGCCATCTTGTCAGTAAGCGGAATCAGCCCTCCGTGTGATGAGTCCACGGGCATCCAAGCATCGAAGGTCAATGGCCAAGCCGGGAGGACGGCTAATAGCTTCGCTGGAAAGTTGGGAGCCTCTTGAGATCAACCAACCAACCAAGAGGGGGTGTCAGTCCTCTCGGTGTCTCCCCTCGAAATGGGTTGACTCCCCACCGCCCAAACGACGAACTTGAAGAAAAGAAAAAAAAAGCCAGAACTTTGTTCCATCGCTCAGAATAACATAAAAAGAGTTGGAAGGGACCTTGGAGGTCATCTAGTCCAACCCCCTGCTCAAGCAGGAGACCCTGTTCCATATTCAGACAAATGGCTTCTTAAAAAGGCTCCAGTGATGGAGGTCCCACAACTTAGTTAATTGTCCTCCCTAATTCGGAAATTTCTCCTTGCTTCTAAGTTGCTTCTCGCTCCTTGGTTAGTTTCCATCCGTTGCTTCTTGTCCTGCCTTTCGATGCTTTGGACAAAAGTTGACCCCCCTCTTCTTGGGGGCAGATCCTTAAATACTAGAAGACCGCTAACCTGTCGTCCCCCACCCTTAGTCCTTGTCATTAAACTAGACACCCCCAATTATCCTCCAGTCCTCGAATCATCTTTGTTGCTCTTCTCTTCACTCTTTCCAACATCTCAACTCGGGTTGTTCCCGGTTCCTTCCTGAATTTGGAAAGTTGACCCTCCCCAACCAAGGTTGGTTTGGTGGGGGTGGGACGACTCGATGTGGTTCTTCTTGGCCAGCTGTCCCTTTCTCAAGGTCGATGGAGATATGCCCACCCAACCGTGTGCCTCCAACAGTCCCGGGGCGACAATGGCCATTTGCATGAAGGGAGAGATCGATAAGCTAGCATTGGAGCTACACCAGGGATGGAACGAGGCTGGTGGGCTTGGGGTGGGGTGGGGTGGATTGAGAAGAATTAGGGTTGCAGTAATGTCCGAGGACATGTGACAATAATTAGCTGGGATGAATCGAAAGGCTGCATGGAAATACCCCCGTCAAATTGCACAGGGCTTCATTTGAGCGGGTTGGGTGGCCATTTTTCCATCCTGGTTTAGTCGAAATAAACCAATTTATTTCTCCCTCTCTGCCACTGTTTCCACATTCCCACCTCCAAAGCTGATTTTTTTTTCCCCCCTCACAAATACTTCTCAACGTTCCCGTTGAACGTGGTTTTCCGCAAGCCACAAATCTTCGTTTGGGCTAAAGAAGGCCGAAGCATCTAGAGAAGCTAATAGGAGGAGAATAGGATTAGAACAGAACAGAACAGAACAGAACAGAATAGAATAGAATAGAATAGAATAGAATAGAATGAAGAAGAGGAATGGAATGGAATAGAATAGAATAAGAAATGGAATAGAAAGAATGGAATGGAATGGAATAAGAATAAAATAGAATAGAGATGGAATAGAATAGAATAGAATAGAAATAAGAATAGAATAGAAATAATAGAATAGAATAGAATAGAAATTTATGGAATAGAATAGGAATTAGAATAAGAATAGAATAGAAATATATGGAATAGAATAGAATAGAATAGGAATTAGAATAAGAATAGAAATATATGGAATAGAATAGAATAAAGAAAGAATAGAATAGAAAGAAGAATTGAATAGAAATATATGGAATAGAATAGAATAGGGAATAGAATAGAATAGGAATTAGAATTAGAGTAAGAATAAGAATAGAATAGAAATACATAGAATAGGGAATAATAGAATAGAATAGAATAGAATCGAACAGAATATTTTAGTGGCCAAGGGTGATTGGACACAGAAGGAATTTGTCTTGGTGCAAATGCTCTCAGTGTGCATAAAAGAAAAGAGACATCCGTCCAGAGTCAAGAATCATCAGGTCCAACACTTAATAAGAGTCATAGGGGACAATAAACTCGATGAATCTATGATGGCTCCATGAGAGAAACTTTTCCCACGTGTTTGCTTCAACCAGAAGGAGCCACTGGTGCCCCCCACTCCAAAAAGGGAGAAAATAAGATGGCTGGGCAATTTAAACCTCCATCTTATCTCTTGTGTTTTTTGAGTAAAAAGTATGGTAGACAGTCCAGGGTACGGAGAGAGGTTGATGGGCTATTGATGAAACCCGGGGATGGGACCAAAAAAAATAAAATAAAAATCAATATGGATGATTGATCTCCGGAGCGTTAAGGGGTGGGCAGCGTAAAAGGGGCACAGCCATTTGCGCCTCTCGGGCGCCTGAGGGCAGCCAGATATGGTTATAAAGGGAGAACCTGGCAAAGTGGCAGAGGGGTGCCAGGAAGGGCTGCGATGCAGGTAAGACGGAAAATTGAGCACAGGTAGGGACAAAGGACCGACTTATGCAGGTGGAAAAGCGGGCAGAGAGATGGGGGGGATAAATGGATGGAGGAAATCCAGTTTTTTCAAATTTTGGGCACCTCCTGGCGCTGAATTTAAACTGGGGATGAGTTTGGTCTGTCCCAGCAGCAGTTTTGGGCTGAATGACAACGTCTTTGGCTGGCTTAATTTGCGGGGCGATCAAAAAGGGCATTTCAGTTTTTCTTGGACTATGTCAGGGGATTTTTCCCCCCTGTTTTCTTGGCTTGGTCCAAAAATTAATATAGGAGAGAGCAGAGGCTGGGAGAGGCTTGTAAATCTGCAGGTGGAGAGCGTGCCTTCCTTCCCACGGTTCATTTTTAAAGGTAGACTGCGCTGGCATGCAGAAGTTCTGTTTTCTGCTGCAATTATTAATTTTTCTCCCTTGAGTGTAGCAGTCACTTTCTTAAGGCCGTCTAAACTAACATATAAATCCAGTCCAGATGCTTCTTTCTTTCCCTTTCTCCCTTCCTTCCTTCATCTTCCTTCCCTATCTATCCATCCATCTCCTTCTCTCCCTACCTTCTGTCTCCTTTTTTCCTCTTTCTTTCTTCCTGATCTATCTAATCCTCTCCCTCTTTCCTAACCCTTCTTTCCTTCCCCTCCTTCCTCTTCCCTTCCTTTCTTCCCAATCTATCCAACCATCTCCCTTTCCTATCTTCTTCCTTCCTTCCTTCCTTCCTTTTCCTAACCTTCCTTCCTTCCTTCCTTTCCTAACCCTTCCTTCCTTCTTTCCCTATCTATCCATCCATCTCCCTCCTTCCCATCTCCTTCCTTCCTTCCTTCCTTCCTTCCTTCCTTCCTTCCTTCCTTCCTTCCTTCCTTCCTTCCTTCCTTCCTTCCCTTTCCTAACCCTTCCTTCCTTCCCTTTCCTTCCTTCCTTCCTTCCTTCCTTCCCTTCCTTCCTTCCTTCCCTTTCCTAACCCTTCCTTCCTTCTTTCCCTATCTATCCATCCATCTCCCTCCTTCCCATCTCTCCTTCCTTCCTTCCTTCCTTCCTTCCTTCCTTCCTTCCTTCCTTCCTTCCTTCCTTCCTTCCTTCCTTCCTTCCTTCCTTCCTTCCTCTTCCTAACTCTTCTTTCCTTCCTTGCATGAAACCAACTCCACTTATCTGGTTTCCCATAAAAGTTGTGGTGCAACAGGCTACCTAAATCCCCGGTTAAGTACCGTGTGAGGTTTCGGCAGGGAGGCGCCAACTTTCCAAGAGCAAAGCAGCAACTTTTTGGGCAGTGACACTTCCAGGATAACCTCACAACCTGTGTTACTAACTGAGCAACTGATCAGCAATTCCCTAAACCAACAAGATCATAAAATATGGCAAACTTCCCTTAACAACTGTTCTTGCTTAGACACAGAAATGTTGGGTTCTACTTTTTAAAAAAGTAGAAAAGTAAAAAAGACGGGAGGAGTCATAAATTAGAGGAATTTAAACCACACAAACAACGTTAGTGGGTGCATCTACCCCAAATTGCCCTCATCTTTCTCTCTTTCTCTCTCTTTTTTGCAGGTCCATCTTGGCCCGGAAAGGGTGTCTGCAGTTTTGCGTGCCCGACTTCTCGCTCCCCAGCCTCTGTCTGATATGTTTGATATTAGGTTGTCCTACTGCAAAAATCCAACTAAATATCAAACATATTCTGATAGCGGCCGGGATCGTCCCACGGTTTTCCAGACAGCATCCGCTGCAGAGAGCTGGGTCGCTTCCGAGTCTTTCAAACCCTCTTTCTGAGTCTGAATTTTGCAGATCTGGGGTTTGGGGAATTGAACCCCCACCAGGAGAGGGAGGCGGGGAGGAGGGAAATGTTTGCTCAGTGGTGGGGGGGGTGGGAAAAAAGGAGAAAAACGTAAGAAAAAGAGTCAAAACTTCCAGAGATTGTGGATGCTCCAACACTGGGAGTTTTTAAGACGAGATGGGTCAGCCATTGGTCTGGAGTAGGGTAGGGTTGAATTAGAAGCAGGGGGTTGGACTAGATGACCTCCAAGGTCCCTCCCGATTCTGTTATTCTGTTAAAGGGACCGTGATGGTTTGGGAGGGATTTTAACAGTTTTGTTTTGTTATTTTATTTTATTTTATTTTATTATTTTAATTTATTTTATTTTATTTTATTTTATTTTATTATTTTATTTTATTTTATTTTATTTTATTTTATTTTATTTTATTTTATTATTTTTTATTTTATTTTATTTTATTTTATTTTTTATTTTATTTTATTATTTTATTTTTTTATTTTATTTTATTTTTTATTTTATTATTTTATTTTATTTTATTTTATTTTATTTTATTTTATTTTATTTTATTTTATTTTATTTTATTATTTTTTATTTTATTTTATTTTATTTTATTATTTTATTTTATTTTATTTTATTATTTATTTTATTTATTTTATTTTATTTTATTTTATTATTTTATTTTATTTTATTTTATTATTTTATTTATTTTATTTTATTTTATTTTTATTTTATTATTTATTTAATATTTTTGTTTTCTTTTTTACACCCCTCTTGTTTCAAAGCGAGCCTGGGCAGCTTACAAACGTTTTTATTTTGTTTATTTCGTTCCTAAACTCCATCCACAAAGGGGACACCAGAGGGCAGGCTATTATCCTCTATATATGTTGCAATGATGCCTTTCTTGAAGAGCTCGATTTTTGCTTGCAAGCTTCAGAGCTGAGGATGGAAGTTGGGGAGGGGTGACCTAATCCGGCTTTCTTGGGAGAAAATGAAAACAGCTTTTTGATTCTTCGACGGAAGAAATATCTCGCTTTCTTTAAACCTCCGTGGGATAGTTTTTCCTGAAGGAAATTGACGATGGGAATGCGCGATGATGAAATCCTGTGTTTATTACAATATTACCAAGTCAAATTCCTTGTGTGTCCAATCACACTTGGCCAATAAAGAATTCTATTCTATTCTATTAATATTTGCTAATTTTAGAGGCGCCTTATCTTTGAATCTGTTCCAAAGAGAGAACTAGAAGTCATCCCTTTTCAATCTCTTCTCTCCCTTCTTTTCCTTCCTTTTCTCCTCCTAATCTTGGTCTTTCCCATTCTTCCTTTTCCCATCTCTTTCTTCCTCTCTATTCTTAGGTTTAACTTTTATTTTTTCGTGTGTGGAAACTTAAATAAAGTTACAAAAGAAAAAGAAAAGAAAAAAGAACTGTCCGCCCCTCCTTTTTTTTTCCTTAGATCCTACAGAACTGGACCGATCTCTAAGGTGCTGTAAATAAGCCGTGGTTTGTTTGATCGTAGTTTAGGAAATAAACCCCAATGGGTTGGGTTGGAATCATGGGCTAAATGTCACCTGCCGTTGTAACTCCGAATAGTCCTCCCACAAATGGTTGTAAGTCGAGATCCCTCTCTGTGGTAGCCGGAGGCATCCGTGAAGCCGCAGAATGGCAGGGATGGGAATGATGCCACCCCCCAAAGGTCATCTAGTCCACCCTGCGGGAAAACCAGCTCCAGCACCCACGGGCCTTGGCTTGAGGGAGATCACCTCAAGCCTTTGTAAGGCAACACCTAGAATCCTGCATCCAGTTTTGGTCACCACACTATAGAAAAAGAGGTTGAGACTCTAGAAAAAGTGCAGAGAAGAGCAACCAGGATGATGAGGGGACTGGAGGCTGAAACATACGACGGACGGTTGCAGGAACTGGGCCTGGCTAGTCTAGGGAAGAGAAGGACCAGGGGAGACAGGAGAGCAGCCTTCCAATACTTGAGGGGCTGCCCCAGAGAGGAGGAAGGAGGTCAAGCTATTTTCCAATGCACCCGAAGGCCAGATAAGGAATAATGGATGGAAACTGAACCAGGAGAGGTTCAACCTGGAAATAAGGAGGAATTTTCTGACAGGGAGGACAATCAACCAGTAGAACAAAAGCTGCCTTCAGAGGTTGTGGGAGCTTCATCGCTGGAGGCTTTCAAGAAGAGACTGGACCGCCATCGGTCAGAAATGGTGTAGGGATCTCTGGGCTTTCAAGAAGGAACGGCCATCTGTCAGAAATGGGTAGGGGGGTTGGACTAGATGACCTCCAAGGTCCTTTCCAACTCTTTCAATCTGTTAGTTCATTTACCATCCCTGGAGGCTTTCAAGAAGGAGACTGGACTGCCATCTGTCAGAAATGGTGTAGGGGGTTGGACTAGATGACCTCCAAGGTCCCTTCCACTTTTCAATCTGTTAGTTAATTTACCATCCTGGAGGCTTTCAAGAAGGAGACTGGACTGCCATCTGTCAGAAATGGTGTAGGGGTCTCCGGCTTGGGCCGGGGGGAGGGTTGGACTAGATGACCTCCAAGGTCCCTTCCAACTCTGATGATCTGTCCCTGCCCTGCCTTTCCTCCTCTGTGGGAACAAAGCTTTCACCCCACATCCCTCCCCTTCGCCTATTTTTTTTTTCTCCCACTTAGGGACGTCTATTATTAGCGGCCAGCTGTCCCCCCATCGGGGCCAAATATGGCCATTGTCCTCACCCTCCAACCATCTCCCTGGGCCTCGGAGGACAATGGAGGAGGGCAGGAGGGAGATTTGGGGGTGGGGTGGGGGTGGATGGAGGGGAGGGGGCCCATGTCACTGGAGAAAGATCTCGCCCCTCCCCCGGGATGGTCAGATCCCAGAAAGGGAAGGCTGGCAAGCCAGCTGGCAGGAGGGGCCCGCTATAAAAAGAGCAGAGGGGCAGTAGCCGGATTGCTATCGTGCCCCCCCCCCACACCCCGTTGTCCAGTTTGCCCCTATCGATCCCGGCTTCATTGCCCTCTGCCCACCGGCACCATGGAAGCCATCAAGAAAAAAATGCAGATGCTCAAACTGGACAAAGAGAACGCTTTAGACCGGGCGGAGCAAGCCGAGACGGAGCAAAAACACACCGAGGAAAGGAGCAAACAGGTGCGGCCAGGATTAAACCCGGTTTAGGGGAGACCGGGATTGGGAGGAGGGGGGGGTGGAAGGCGAAAAGACGGGTTGAGGTTTCTAACGGATGCTGGCTTCCCCAAATCTAAACACCCTCCCTCAGCTCGCCTGGCATTCAAACCATTCCCGTTGGGCTTGGCTCTGTCCTACTTCGCAGGGCTGTTGTGCAGGTGTGGACAGGCAAGGAGGAAGGCGCCCTGCGGCAATTTTGAGAGTCAGGGTTTTTTTTTCTGGCTTTGGGGTTTCAGCCTATCAAGCCTGGCTAAAATCCAACTTCCCCCCAAATTTCTTTTTAAAAAAGCTCCCAAATTGGCTTAACTTTGTCCTATAAAGGAATCTGAGTTTTAGAATAAGATGAATTCTCACATTCAATACTAAGATTCTGTCTCCGACACAGAAGAACAGAGTTGGAAGGGACCTTTGAGGTCTTCTAGTCCAACCCCCTGCCGTGGTTCCCCATCCCAGGAATGCCCCATTTTCAGATCATTAAAAAGAAGCCTTATATAAGTCAAAAAATAAATAAATAATGCTAGCCGGAATATCCCTGCCTTGATTAAAATCCCTCTGGCTGCATTAAGCTTCATCGGAAAGGAAAGTTCTCAGCATTGGACTTTTTGGCTTCAGAGGGCTGGAGAAAATATTGAAAAGGGGGCAAAGAAATGTGTTGTTTTTTTTTCATCTGTCCTTGCTAAGCTGATTGACAACATGGTTAAATATAAACCAGATGGATAGATGAATTGCCCAGCAAAAAAAACAACAACCCACTACTGAGTTACTGGTCAAACTGGGCAGAAGGGTAAACTTGAAAAGATCAATTTTTTTAATTTTCCAAAAACTTTCTTATTCCTATGTTGGAGGGAAAAAGAAAGAAAGAGAGGGAGGTGAGAATGCTGGATTTGAAGTCTCCCTTCAATTTAGCCAGGTGAATTTAAAAAAAAACTAAAAAACTCATGCAAAATAAGTTCAAAAGCCGGCAAATGAATTTCACCGAAAACCTCATTTTTAAGGAAACAGAAATGAAAAGCTGAATTCTTGGATGAGGGGCTTGGCTTGGGAATAACTTTGGTCAGATGTCGAAGTGGCTTCAGGGACCAAAAAAAAGGGGGGGGCAATTTTAAATTGCATTAAGCTACGTATAAATAGAGGCGGTAATAAATCTATTTTCTCTTGGAGCCACATCAACAAAAGGGTAACCAAGGGAGGGAACGGATCTCTTTTCTTTTACTTTTTACGGTCCTGACTTCCAGGCCGTTTAAAAAAAAAAAATCAGAAAAAAATTGGCATGCAGTCAGAGAAAAGGAAGGAGGAGATTAAGAATTAAGCCCTGCACCGAAGGATGGAAAGCGCTGGCATCTTTTAGCTTCAGCAAAGACAATGGAGGGTAGATGCGATGGCATTTTCTCCCCCAGTTTTTAATTTTGATATCTTTATTAAAGAAATATTTCCTTGCTGCCTATCACCCTACCAAGATCTTTGCAAAATAAATAAATTAAAAAAATAGCAGAAGGAAGATCAGGGCAAAGATTTCTCCTCATTCATTGCAGAGGGCAGGAGAGAAAATGAGGGAGTTGAGTTAAGTTAGTAAACTAAACTAAAAATTGAAGTTGAGTTAAGTTAGGAAAGTCAAAATAAGTTAAGCTAAATTAGTAAACTGAACTGAACTAAAACTGAAGTTAAGGTGAGTTAGATAAAGTAAAATAAAATTAAGGTGAGCTGAATTAATTTAGTAAAGTAAAATTAAGTTAAATTAGTAATCTAAACTAAACTAAAATTGAAGCTGAGTTGAGTTAATAAAGTAAAATAAAATTTAAGCTGACTTGAGTTAGCAAAATCCAGTTGAGCTGAATTAAGTTAGCAAAGTAAAATTAAATTAGTAAACTAAGCTAAACTAAAATTTAAATCGACTAAAGTTGACTTAAGTTAGCAAAGTAAAATTTAAGTTGAGTTGAGTTGAATTAAGTTAAGTTAGTAAAGTAAAAGTAAGTTAATTAGTAAAGTAATTAAGGAAATTTTTATGTTAGAATTTTTTTTCCCTAAGATTAAAGAGTGGCTGGAGAGTGGCAGAAATGTCTTTGAATGTGGAGCTGGACAGTCACTTGGCATAGATGCTGGAATTTGAAGACCACCCCGAGCAGTGGGTTAGTCTAGGTGACCTCAGGTCACCTGGCCAACTGTGGGATGCTAAATCAATTGATTGGACTTAGCCAGAAGATGTTTCTGAAGGGATGGAAGAAGAGAGGAAGAGGCTGAGAGGGAGGGAGGGAGGGAGAGAGAGAGAAAGAAGAAAAGAAAGAAAGAAAGAAAAGAAAGAAAGAAAGAAAGAAAGAAAGAAAGAAAGAAAGAAAGAAAGAAAGAAAGAAAGAAAGAAAGAAAAAGAAAGGAAGAGAAGAAGGAAGGGAGGAAGGAAGGAAGGAAGGAAGGAAAGAAAGAAAGAAAGAAAGGAGGGAGGGAGAGAGAGAGAATGGAAGGAAGGAAAGAAGGAAGGAAGGAAGGAAGAAAAAAGGAAGGAAGAAAAAAGGGAAAGAAAGAAGGAAGGTAGGGAGAGAGTGTGGAAGGAAGGAAGGAAAGAAGGAAGGAAGGAAAAGTGAAAGAAAAAGAGAGAGAAAGAAAGAGTTTCTGAGCTACTGCAGAGGGCATGAATGCTTTGCAAATCCACTCCTTTCACCTAAGAGTTATCTCTCCTCCTTGGCGCCTTCTGCACATGTTCAGAGGCTATCCCTGCTGTTGGTTCTTGGCAAACGCAAGCAGTTTTCACCTCTACTTTGCATTTTTAGAAACACAGAATCAAGAAGCATTTTAAAACCCTCAGCTCTCATGTGCCGGGCACCAGTGTGGCACTCAGCGTATGCTCAGAAACCCACCCTCTGATCTTTCCTAGCACACTCTGGGATTCGATCACCTTCCTCTCGCCGTGGATGGGTGCATGGGGGTGTGTGGGGGGGGCGGGGAAATGCCCAGGTTGGCATAACGTGGTGGGCAGCCGGAGAAGCATGGCACGGCACCCCGTGGGCAGCGAGGAAGACTATGCAAAGCTGGCATCCCGGTGCTCATTCGATCCGGCCGAGCAAAGTTTTGGCAGGGAAGAGAGGGAGGGGAGGGGAGGGAGGGGAGGGCTCATACTCTGCGAGGTTTTGGGGTGACCATGCGGCTGACAATAGGCTGGCGGGTTGTGGAGGACTATCCCATCCCTGCCCGTTTTTTTTATTTCCAGGCAAAGCTCAGGTTACACAATGACACAAACACACACACACACACAGAAAATACAGAGGAAGGCAATTAGCTGGCACGGATTGGATTGGGAAGAAGATGGAGGGAGGGAGGGAGGGAGGAAGGAAGGAAGGAAAGAAGGAAGGAAGATGAGAGGGAGGGAGGAAACAGGGAAGGAGGGAGGAAGATGAGAGGAAGGGAGGAAGGAAAGAAGGAAGGAAGGGAGAGAAGGAAAATGGGAGGGGGAGGGAGGAAGGAAAATGAGAGGAGGAAGGAGGGAGGGAAGTAAGGAAAGAAAGAAAGAAAGGAAGATGAGATGGAGGGAGGCAGGGAGAAGGAAGGAAGGAAGGAAGGAAGGAAGGAAGGAAGGAAGGAAGGAAGGAAGGAAAATGGGAGGGAGGGAGGAAACAGGGAAGGAGGGAGGAAGATGAGAGGAAGGAGGAGGAAAGAAGGAAGGAAGGAGAGAGAAGGAAAATGGGAGGGAGGGAGGAAGGAAGATGAGAGGGAGGAAACAGGAGGGAAGTAAGGAAAGAAAGAAAGAAGGAAGATGAGATGGAGGGAGGCAAGGAGAAAGGAAGGAAGGAAGGAAGGAAGGAAGGAAGGAAGGAAGGAAAATGGGAGGGAGGGAGGAAGAGGGAAGGAGGGAGGAACATGAGAGGAAGGGAGGAAGGAAAGAAGGAAGGAATGAGAGAAGGAAAATGGGATGGAGGGAGGGAGGAAGATGAGAGGGAGGAAGGAGGAGTAAGGAAAGGAAGGAAAGATGAGATGGAGGAGGCAGGAGAAGGAAGGAAGGAAAAGGAAGGAAGGAAGGAAGGAAGGAAGGAAGGAAGGAAAATGGGAGGGAGGGAGGGAGGGAGGAAGATGAGAGGGAGGAAGGAGGGAGGGAAGTAAGAAAAGAAAGAAAAAGAAAGATGAGATGGAGGGAGGCAGGGAGAAAGGAAGGAAGGAAGGAAGGAAGGAAGGAAGGAAGGAAGGAAGGAAGGAAGGAAGGAAGGAGAGAAGGAAGATGAGAGGGAGGAAGGAGGGAGGGAAGTAAGGAAAGAAAGAAAGAAGGAAGGTGAGATGGAGGAGGCAGGGAGAAAGGAAGGAAGGAAGGAAGGAAGGAAGGAAGGAAGGAAGGAAGGAAGGAAGGAAGGAAGGAAGGAAGGAAGGAAGGAAGGAAGGAACCCTCATCTATAACCCCTTTTTTCCCTCTCCTACTCCTTCTCTCCTCTCGCAGCTGGAGGATGAGCTGGTGGCCATGCAGAAGAAGCTGAAGGGGACGGAAGATGAGCTGGATAAATACTCGGAGGCTTTGAAAGACGCCCAGGAGAAGCTGGAAGTGGCCGAGAAGAAGGCGGCCGACGTACGTACCCCAAACGGGGGACGGGAGGGGTGTGAGCGCTGGCTGGGAGAAGCCTAAGGACCATCCCTGCAAGACGGGGCTGGACTACAACACCCAAATGCCCCAGCCAGGTCTGGAGAGGGCACGGTCCTCTTTTTACAGGTAGCCCAACAATTGGGGTGCAACTTTCCCTCTCTTAAAAGGCAGTTGTTGAAGCGCCTCGTCCTAATGACCGTACCCCAAATCCATTCCTTCTTTGTGTGTGTGTGTGTGTGTGCTGCGGTTGTTAAGCGAATCCCGTGGTCGTTAAGCGAATGACGCGATCCTTAAGGGAACCCAGCTGAGAAGGTTGCAAAAGGGAGATTATGTGAGCCTGGGATGTGACGCTGCGCCCAGCGTAAATGCAGGCCGGCTACCCCGTCGTAAAATGGGGGAAGGAGTCCCTGAACCAATATCTCACTTAGCGACGTCAATTCCGGGGGCCCTTGCGGTCATAAGTCGAGGAGCGGCTGTGTTCCTCAAGAATCTTGAAGGTCCCAGCGAGGAGGAGGGCAAAATAACGGTGTTCTCCAACACATGCAGAGCGAAAACAAATATTCTTCCAAAAAGATAAGTTTTTTTTATTTCTTTGCTATAATTTCTTATAGTTAGAGGTCTTTCCAAAAAATAGTTTCTTATTTCTTTACTATAATTTCTTATAGTTAGAGGTCTTTCCAAAAAATAGTTTCTTATTTCTTTACTATAATTTCTTTTAGTTAGAGGTCTTTCCAAAAGATAGTTTCTTATTTCTTTGCTATAATTTCTTATAGTTAGAGGTCTTTCCAAAAGATAGTTTCTTATTTCTTTATTTTAATTTCTTATAGTTAGAGGTCTTTCCAAAAAATAGTTTCTTATTTCTTTACTATAATTTCTTTTAGTTAGAGGTCTTTCCAAAAGATAGTTTCTTATTTCTTTATTTTAATTTCTTATGGAGGTCTTCCCAAAAAATAGTTTCTTGTTTCTTTACTATACTTTCTTACAGTTAGAGGTCTTTCCCCAAAAATATAAGTTTTTGATGGGGAAGAAAGTTGCAAATGGCTAATTTGGGATTTTGCAAACTTGCAAATGGCTAATTTGGCTTGCAAAATATATATATATATATCTGCGGAAAAGCAGAAGAAACGGTAAGGAAATTAGCCGTCAAGAAATGTCTGAAAATAAGCTTATCTGCCCAAACACATGTTGCGGTTAAAGTTAAACCTACACGGGGTTGAGGAAGGCCTGCCCAGGAATGCTGGCATGTGCCCGCGGTGCCATCTGTGGGGACCCCACTGGCACCTACAACTCCTTGCTTGAACCATAGCCAGCTGACCGCCAGCCCCCCCACCCCCCAGCTTCCCTCTCAGTCCCCTGCTTGGAAGATGCGTCCTTAACATTGGACACTAGGTGGTAAAACCGGCAAACCACTGGCCCTTAACACAAATAGGATGTAGGAGGTGGGGTGTAGGATATAGAAAATAGAATGTAGAATGTAGAAGAGAAGAGAAGAGAAGAGAAGAGAAGAGGAGCAGGGAAGGGAAGGGAAGAATGTAGAAAATAATAGAAAATAGAATAGAATAGAAGACTATAGAAAATAATAGAATAATAGAAAATAGAATAGAAAATCAGAATAGAATAGAAAATCAGAATAGAATATAGAAAATAATAGAATAGAGAATAGAATAGAATAGAATAAAATAGAATAGAAGACTATAGAAAATAATAGAATAATAGAAAATAGAATAGAAAATCAGAATAGAATATAGAAAATAATAGAATAGAGAATAGAAGACTATAGAAAATAATAGCAAATAGAATAGAATATCGAAACTAAGAGAATAGAAAAACAGACTAGAATAGAAAATAGACTAGAATAGAAAAATAGACTACAATATAGAACAGAAAGTAAGAATAGAATAGAATAGAATAAAGAAAGAATAGAATAGAATGCTATGCAATGCAATGTAATGCTATGCTATGCTGTGCAATGCAATAGCAGACTGGGAAGGGACCTTGGGGGGTCATCTAGTCCAACCCCACTGCTCAAACGAGAGATCCCAGACCATTTCAGACCAGTGGCTGCCCGGTCTCTTCTCTAAAAGCTCAACTGTGCCTTCTTTCTTCAATTCTGCGTCAACTATAAATAGACTCCAGACAGAGAATGTCACTCAAGGGAAGATACGCTATGCCGCTGTGTCCCCTTTGGGGCCGAGCTCCTCGTCGTAAAGTTAAGCGGGCATTTTCTTTGGCAAATGCCAGTCTCGGTTTCCTCCATCTGTCACCCTGTCAGCACCCTGGTGCAGCTGTTGTGTGACATTCAGAGGGGATCAGTTGTGTGTACAGATTTATCACCCCAAAGTATTTGGACGGATCCATGGGTTGTCATCGCCTCCGAGGGGGAACTCCTTCCCCCTTCCAGGTTCCCCCTCCTGGAGGGGGCGCCAGTTGATCGTCCTCTCCCATTTGGGGAGGGGGGGAGTGCGCGAAGACCCTGAAGTTGAATTTTGGGGGTGTTTGTGCGGCTAGGCAGGACGTCGGTTGAGTGATAACAGATAATCAGAATTGGAAGGGACCTTCGAGGTCATCTAGTCCAACCCCCCACCCAAGCCGGAGTCCCTACCCCATTTCTGACCAAGGGCAGCCCAGTCTCTTCTTGAAAGCCTCCAAGGATGAAGCTCCCACAACTTCCGAAGGCAACTTCTGTTCCATTGAATATAAGAATACCAGAATTGGAAGGGACCTTGTAGGTCATCTAGTCCAACCCCCTCCGCCCAAGCAGGACATCATTTCTGACCGATGGAAGTCCAATCTCTTCTTGAAAGCCTCCAAGGATGGCGCTCCCACAACTTCCGAGGGCAACTCCAGGGGTTGGTTGTTCTCACGAGTGACTTGTGCCCCGACCTGTTGTTAAGTGAATCGCTCTAGTTGTTAAGTGAGTCACGCCATCGTTAAGCGGATCTGGCTCCCCACCCCAGGCTTCACTTTGTCAGACAGTCGCAACCTCCGGACGCTTCCACCGTCATCCCCTATGAGTCAGTCACCGAGCAGCCGAATTTGGATCCCGTGACTGCGCAGGTCGTTAAAGGTGAATAGCGGAACCTCCAATTCGCTTTTCCCAATGCTGTTGTTTCTCAACTTTTGGCTGCTCTCGGATTCAATGCGATGCAAGTCAAGGCTATGGGGACTCCAACTCCCAGAATTCCTAGGGCTGGGGAATCCTGGGAGTTGAAGTCCACCCCGTCTAGACGTTGCCCCGGGGTTGAGAAAGACTGAAACCGAAACGTCAGCCTGGCAAGGAAAGAGGGAGGAAAGAGGGCTTGGCGTGTTTCCTTTGGCATCCCAGCCATGTGAAGAGGAGACCCTGAAGAGAGAGTGTGAAGCGTCTCAAGATATCGACCTGGGAGTGCGAGAAATATTTGGCGCTTCTCGGGACACGAAGTGTAAAGCCAGGCTAAGGAGGGCTGTCAGGAAGAGTGACGGCCGGGGTTGGCAGGTCCTGCAAAGGAAGACACGGGGAAGTCGCTTCCCGTGAAACCCCTCGCAGCTGACCCATCGGGTCCATTTTGCGGAGGGCGGAATTAGAAACTCTGAATAAGAAGGAGAAAATACAGTAGCTTTAAAAAAAAAGAATAGCATCTCTGTCTGTCTTTATCCTTCCTTCCTCCTATCTCTTCCTTCCTCCTTCCTTTCTCTCTCTTACCAATCTATCCTTCCTTCCTTCCTCAGTCCCTCCCTCCCTTCCTCTCATTATTTTTCCTTCCTTTCCTTCCTCTGTTCCTTCCTTCTATCTGTCTGTCTGTCTATCATCTATTTATCCCTCTTTCTCTGCTCTCTCCTCTACTACTCTCTCTCTTTCTCTCTCTCTCTGTCTCTGTCTATCTCTCCATCTCTCCCTGTCTCTCTTTGTCTCTGTCTCTCTCTCCCGCTCTCTCTGTCTCTGTCTCTCTCTTCTCTCTGTCTCTCTCTTCTCTCTCTCCCCCTCTCTGTCTCTCTCTCCCTCTCTCTCTTCTCTCTGTCTCTCTCTTCTCTCTGTCTCTCTCTTCTCTCTCTCCCTCTCTCTCTTCTCTCTGTCTCTCTCTTCTCTCTCTCCCTCCCTCTCTCTCCCTCCCTCCCCCTCTCTCTCTTCTCTCTGTCTCCCTGTCTGTCTCTCCTGTCTCTCTCTTCATCTCTCTCTGTGTCTGTCTGTCTGTCTTTCTCCCTCTCCCTCTCTCTTCTCTCTCTCTCTCTTCTCTCTCTCCCTGTCTCTGTCTCTATCTCTGTCTCTCTCTCCCTTCCTCTCTCTCTCTTCTCTCTGTCTCTCTCTTCATCTCTTTCTGTGTCTGTCTGTCTGTCTGTCTGTCTGTCTGTCTCTTTCTGTCTCTCTCTGTCTCTGTCTCTCTCTCTCTCATTTACAGAGTGAGGTGTTATAATGGATTATGGCCACCCTTCCCAAATTCTACTTTTGCCGTTTAGGGTGTCGTCCAAGCACAACCACAGAACTCACGCTAATCCCAGCCTCATTCACTAAAAGCTTCACTGCTGTCCATCCAACAATTGGATTTGTCATATTTCTCACCGAAAGGAAAAAAACAAAAAACCTTGCAGCTTTCCTTTACAAACCCTGATGTGTCATCCCTTCCAACACATCAGCGAATGTTTCCACAGGGCGCAACGTATACACGAAAACATCCCTGACACTTAAAAAAAATAATCATTATTACAGCTAAGCTTAAATGGACCTCAAACCTGGCTGCTTTTTTTTAAACCTCCCATCACCCCACGTATAAATAATGCAGCGAAAAATAAAACCAGTAGGAAATAAGATTTTGAGGCTGATCTTCCACCGGTCTTTGTAAGGGGAAAGAATTTATGTGGTTCGGTCTGCGTGTCTCCCTACGGCAAAGAAGCCAGGATCTCACCAGGAAGGAATGTCTCCCAAGTCCCAACCCTTCCCGACAGAAAACAAACAAACCTCAGATGCTGCAGGAGAGGTTAATTCCATGTATGCCCATATATGCCTAATCATCTGCCTGCCTTGCAGTCTTCAAACCTCGCTTAGCAAATTCTGATTTTTCTGCCCCCTTTTCTACCCTCTCCGCAGGGAGAGGGGGGTCAATTCAGGCTTCATGGGCTGTGTGGGCAAAGGGGTAGAGCAGTTGGGGGAAGATGGGGGGGTGGGTGGCATCGTAGGAGGAGAATGAATCTTTATCCTGTCCCAGGTCTTTAAATGCAACGTTTCTCCACTTCAGCAGTTTTCTTGCAGCGCTCTGTTTCATCTGTTCAATCTGGACTAAAGCTTTGAATGAGGAGACCCAACTGACATCTGTCGGAAATGGTGTAGTCTCCTGCTTGGGCAGTGGGGGTTGGACGAGATGACCTCAAAGGCCCCTTCCAACTCTGTTAAAATCTCTTCAATTCTGGGTTAAAGCTTTGAATGAAGAGACCGGACTGACATCTGTCAGAAATGGTGCCGTAGGGTCTCCTGCTTGGGTGGGGAAGGGTGTGTGTGTGTTGGACTAGATGACCTCTAAGGACCCTTCCAACTCTTGTTGTTCCATCTGGGCAGGGCACGAATGGCACTCCTTCCAAAGGCAAAGGGGGGAGCCAGGCTGGCTTTTTTTTCAGAGGGGGGGCTCCAAGGACTCCCCCTCCCATCCTTCACAGCCTTTCCTACAGGCGCCCCCACCACCCCAGAAAAGGTGCCTGGACCACAACTCCCAGGATGCTTAGGGGGAAAAAAAGGAATGGCGCCCGTCTCCATGGCAACGCCGCCGCGTCGTCCTCGGGGGCGCGTGACGTCACGGGGCGGCGCCCCGTCTCCGGGGCAACGCCGGGGCGGGCGGGCAAAAGCCGGGGCGTCGCCGTCGTGCGGCCGTCATCCGGGTTCCGCGTGAGGGGGGCGCGTGACGTCACGGGGCGGGGCGCGGCCCGGTATTTGAGGGCGGGGCGGGGGCGGCGGCAGCAGCAGCAGCAGCGGCGGCGGCGGCATGGCGGGCGCGACCACCATCGAGGCGGTGAAGCGCAAGATCCAGGTGCTGCAGCAGCACGCCGACGAGGCCGACGAGCGCGCCGAGAGGCTGCAGAGGAGGCCGAGGCCGAGCGCCGCGCCCGAGAGCAGGTGGGTGGGTGGGGGAGCACCCACAATCCCCGCGCGGGACCCGTGGGGGGGAGGCGCGAGGAGAGGCTCGGCTGCCCCTCCCCGCACAAGCATCCCTGGGGAGACTTCTTTTCCCAGAATCCCCGCGCCTTCAGGGTGGGAGGGGGCTTTAGAGAGGGAAGGGGGCTAGAGGGGCGAGGGGGCTCCCAGAAGCTGGGCTGGTGGGGGGCTTTGGGGCTGGTGGGGGGCTTTAAAAAGGGCGAGAGGGATTTCCCAGAATGCTTTGGGGCTGGTGGGGGGCTTTAGAGGGGGGGGCTTCCCAGAAGGCTTTGGGGCTGGTGGGGGCTTTAAAGGGCGAGGAGGACTTCCCAGAAGGCTTTGGGGCTTTGGGGGGGGGCCCAGGCTTTGGGGCTGGTGGGGGCTTTAGAGGGGGGGTCTTTGGGGCTGGTGGGGGCTTTGGAGGCTTCCCAGAAGGCTTTGCTGGTGGGGGCTTGGAGGATCTTCCAGAAGGCTTGGGCTGGTGGAGGGGAGGGGGAGGGGGTTTCCCAGAAGGCTTTGGGGCTGGCCAAATTGATGGGGTGGGGTACTGGAAGAGTGTGTGTAGAGTGTGTGGGTGGGTGGGTGGGTCTTTTACCCAGAAGCCCCTGGCGGAGGGGAGTCTCACAAGGATTCTTTCCAGAATCCAGAAGGCTTTGGGGCTGGCCAGGTTGATGAAGGTGCCCTTTAAAAGGTGGGAGGGGGCAAAAGGGTTTCCCAGAATGCTTTGGGGGGTTGGCCAAGTTGATAAAGGCGGCTGTGGAAAGGTGGCTGAGGCCGCTGCCCAGAATCCCCTGCCGGCGGATGGGGTTTGGAAGGAAGGGGTGTTTCCCAGAATGCTTTGCGGCTGGCCCTGCAGAAGGGGGCCCATAATCCCCTGCCTGTGGCTGTTCTCCTGCTGATGCAATTGGTGACATCTCAGATTGATGCGGGGCCCAGATGGTGCAAGCTGTGAATGAAGGGAACCTGTTTTTTTTGTTTTTTGTTTTGCTACCCAGAATCCTCCACGGCCGGCCTTCTGTTTAGAACGGGGCGTGGCTGGCTGTGAGGGGCAGGGGCTTCTGGGAGTTGAAGTCCCCCCCCTCTGAAAGGCACCATCCCTGAAGGGTTTTTCTTTTCAATCTTGGTGACTTCTTCTCCTTTTGTGGCTTCCCTTCAGCGCTCCGGGCCTCTGCTGATGAAATGCTGTCATTCTCCCGAGCAAGGTTGCCTCTGAGCATGGGAAGAGTGCCTAGCTCCTGTGAGATCATGGGTGCAGTTGGAGCCAGGTGGAAAAGTTCACCTGGCCAGGTGGAACCCTTCCTGCCTCTAGGGCTCTTTTCTGTTGGAGGTAGACTCTTCCTGTCCCTGGAGGTTCTCTTCCCATCCTTCTTTAACCATTAGCAGGATCTAATCTGGGTCAAAATTTAACCTGGCGTTGCATTTTCACCAGAAGCCCCAGGTAGCTGCTCCCCTTCAATTACACCTTGTCTTCTTCCTGGCACCTGGTATACTGCTGCTGCCCCTGGAGGCTTGATCTACCTCCCCAACCCACCTATGACTCAATTGCTGGTTTGTCTGGAATAATTGACCCCTCCCTACGTGTGGCTGTACAACGGGTTGCATTGCTGGGAGAGGGAAGGATTTGGGGCACCCCCCTTCTGAAGTTGTGCGCGGATGGATCCACCCCGATCGGAATAAAAAAAAATTAATATAAATTTAATAAACCGATGAGACAGTCATCTTTCTTCACCTGGTTCCTATGGTGGGAAGGAGCCGTCTTTCTCCATTGCCCCACCCCAGTCTGTCCTCAGGCCTCCAAAATATATTTAACCTGAGTTTAATCATATTATTTTTCCCCCCCCAGTAACTTTCCTATCCCTCACCTGCCTGTCAAACCCCAGGGATTTAGTATATCCCTTCTTTTAAACCTGAAAATCAGGCTGTGCGTACAAATAACTTGGTTTTTTTTTACCGGATCCGGGGCCCTGGATAGCAGGGGAAGATAAGATCCCTTGCAGGAAAAAGAGAGAGAGTGAGAGAGAAGGAAGAGAGAGATCCAAAGGATCAGGTGGAGAAACTTGGAAGGAAGGGTGGATGGATGGATGGGTGATCTGGCTTATGCAAAGGGATCAGGTAGACAGCGAGGCTGGGCTGTGGAAGGGCGAGACGGAGAGATTAAAAAGAGGAAGGTGTCCCACTAAGCTATCCTTAACCCTGGCAGTAAAATGGAATCGGATTAAAGAAGAAGAAGAAGGAGGGGAAAAAAAAGAGGGGGAATCTTTTATCCTTCGTGCGGGAAAGGAAACTGAAATTAAAAAAATATATATTTCATGATATCTTGGCATGAGAAGGAACGGAGGATGACTTGTTTGTGCAAAATCGATGCCCCCTCCTCCTCCTCCTCCTCCCCCCTTGGGCGTGCAAAGCCCGGGATATGTGTGCGCGCTTCCCTGCTGTAAAAAGCACCATCCTTTTTTTTAAAAAAAAGAGGAAAAAAAAATCAGAATAAATTTAGAGAGGCGTTGGCTTTCCGGATGGGAAGTGGGTCAGGGCAAACGGCCCTTTTTTTCCCTATTTAGGAAATGGGGCAGCCGTCCAGGCCTTGCCCAGAGAAAGGGGGGAGCGGTTTGGAGATGCCGCTCAGTTTCCTGCCTGGTTTTTAAGAGGGGCCTCTCTCTGTGTGTGTGTGTATGTGTGTGTGTTTTTGTGTTATTTGCCCTTTTTTTTTTCCATCCTTGCAGCAGCTACTGTGCCCTCCTGGAGGGGGGAAAAAAAACAACCACGCTTTCTGTATTATTAACTGCCAACTCAAAACTAAACTGTCTGTCTGGGGCCGCAGATAAAACCTTAGGATGCACCTCAATTCTTTATTTTTTCTCTCTTTTTAATTAGGTGAAGGGTGTGCTTTTTTTTCCTTTTTGTGTGTGTGTAGAATGGCAGATTCAACCCATTTTGTCTTTTTGTGTGTGTGTATGTGTCCTTTCCCAGGGTGTTTGGGAGGATTAAGAAATTGTAAACTTAAAAAACTTGTGTTTTTTGTTTTTTGTTTTAACTTTCCTAAAAAGTGGATTCGCTGGAGCAGAAGGGGGCTTTGGGTGCGGTTGATAATCTATAGGTAGTCCTTGATATACGACTCTTCATTTAGAGGCTGTTCGAAGTGAGGACAGGCCCTGAAAAAAATAAAATGACTTGTGAACAGTCCTCGCGCTTACGACCATTTGCAGCATCCCGGCTGGGGAACCTGATCCAAATCGGAGTGTTTGTTGGCACCTGCCCCATATTTATAAAAGTTGGGAGCCCGAATATACGACCTTCTGAAAAGTAAACTCAATGGCGGGGAAGCCAGCTTTGCTTAACGACCGCACGATTCACTTAATGGCCATGTGATTCACTTAATGGCCATGTGATTCGCTGGACTGCAGCAATTTGCTGAACGCCCCAGCAGAAGAAAGAAAGAAAAAGAAAAAGGTGGTGACATCGGGGCCTTGATTTGCTTAATAACCTCGGCCAGCCATGGAAATTCTGGCAGTGGTCATAAGTGGAGGACTACCTGGGATCGTTCTCTGAGAAAAACCGAGCGTGTTTTGTTTGCTTGGGGGTGTGGAAGAGTTCTTGTTTTTCTAGACCTTCGACTTCCTTGTCTGTCAGTTTTTATCACATTATTTATGCCCTCCGTCCCGAGTTTGTCCCTTGCCCGCTTCCTTATCGGCACTTATATATATATATATAAAGGCAAATATTATAAATACTTGGCTTGAGTTCAGGTTTTGGCTGATAATGGCCGTTGGGGGAAAGTCATGTTGGGAAACGGGGACTTCCTCCTTTGTTATGAAACCCAAAAATAAAAAACTGAACCAGGTTAGATTCCTCGATGATGGTTAAGTGAGGACCCAGCATAAGCCTCGGATACTGACCTCTGCTCATTTAGGGACTGAAATTACCACGTCACTGGAAAAAGTGACTTGGGGATTGCTTTTTCACACTTAACGACCACTGTGGCATCCCGTGGTCGTCACGTGATCAAAATTCAGGTGACTCGGATTTAATGACGGTTGCTGCGTCCCGGAAGCTTGCGCTTTGGCGGCCTTTTTGGACAAGCCACGTCCACGACGGCCAGAAAGGTCGTAAAACGAGGCAAAGCTCTGGCTTAAAGGTCTCACTGAGCCGCCAATGTGTTTGGGCTCAATTCTGGTCGTATGTCGAGCAATATCTATAATCTTGGGGGGTTTGGGGAGTTTGGGGGGGAAAGGCAGGATTTGGGGCGGTTGGGAGGTGGAAGACAGCTGTTGTCCTTCCCTGCTGAATTTGTGTCGTTCATAACCTTGCCTCTGAAATGACCTAGCCAGAAATGATGGCTTGTTTTTAAAACCGTGGTTTGCAAGCCACTCTGGCTTGCAAGCCACACGGGGCTGAGTTCACGCCTTTAAATGCAAGCTAAACAAGCTGCCTTCAGGATGAATAAAATCCTCTCTGCCTTTTCTCTCTCTCTCTCTCCATCCCCAACACGCCCCCTCCAGAAAAAAGGCTCTGTGACTTCTCCTTTTGTCCTCCCCTTGCTGGCACAGAGGCCCTTCTGTTCTCCCTTGTGCCGGTCCTTTTAAGGCCCCCTCAAAAAAAAAAGGCCTTGCGGTGGTTCTGTGCAGGAGCCGCTTTCCAAACCGACAGACAGTTTCTTCTTCCTCCTCCTCTTCTTCCTCTTCTTCTCCCTCTTCCTCTTCTCCCTCTTCTTCCTCCTCCTCTTCCTCTTCTTCCTCTTCTCCTTCTCCTCCTCCTTTTCCTCCTCCCTCCTCCTCCTCCTCCTTCTTCTTCCTCTTCTTCTTCCTCTTCTTCTTCCTCCTCCTCTTCTTCTTCCTCTTCTTCCTCTTCCTTCTGCTCCTTCTCCCTCTTCTTCCTCCTCTTCTTCTTCTTCCTCTTCTTCCTCTTCTCCTCCTCCTTCTCCTCCTTTTCCTCCTCCCCTCCTCCCTCCTCCTCCTTCTTCTTCCTCTTCTTCTTCCTCTTCTTCTTCCTCCTCCTCTTCTTCTTCCTCTTCTTCCTCTTCCTTCTGCTCCTTCTCCCTCTTCTTCCTCCTCTTCTTCTTCTTCCTCTTCTTCCTCTTCTCCTCCTCCTTCTCCTCCTTTTCCTCCTCCCCTCCTCCCTCCTCCTTCCTCTTCTTCCTCTTCTTCCTCTTCCTCCTCCTCTTCTTATTCCTCTTCTACTTCCTCCTCCTCTTCTTCTTCGTCTTCTTCTCCTCCTCCTCCTTTTCCTCCTCCCCTCCTCCTTCCTCTTCTTCCTTCCTTCTTCTTTCCTTTCGCCTCCTCTTCTTCCTCCATCTCTCCTAAATCCCCCTCCCCCTCCCCTTTTCATTGTGATGGGGCTGTTGGGAAGCAGTTTCTGGTTGGGGAGGGGAGTGGGGAAGAGGAAGATTTATTAACCAGGCTGGCCTTTCTCTTTAAAAAAAAAAAAAGAGGGGAGACAGGGAGTCTGGCCTTAGAAGCCATCGGTCAATCTCTTTCCACCCTCCTCCTCCTCCCTCCCCCCACCCCCGGTTCTGGCGCCCCCACTTCTCAACTTGTCCTTTCAGACTAGATGGGAGCAGGCCAGAGGTAAACAAGCCAAGCCTGGTCCCCAGGAGGTGCTTAAAGGGGGGGAGTGTGGGGGGTTCTGGTTTGTTGGGGTAAAAAAAAAATCCAGCCAGGCCACTGGGCAACGCTGAGCAAGGGGTCCCTTTTGCTCTGGGTTCAAATTCTGGGAAGCGGAAGACCAAATGTCTTAAAGCACGCTAGCGGGTGGGGGGAATCCTGGGAGTCGAAACTTTTTAAACTATGCTGGCTGGGGAATTTGGGAGGTAAAAGTCCAAATGCCTTAAAGCATGTTGGTTAGAGGATTCTGGGAGTTGAAGTCCAAATGCCTTAAAGCAGGGGTGTCCAACCTTGGCAACTTTAAGACTTGTGGACTTCAACTCCCAGAATTCCTCAGCCAGCAAAGCTGGCTGAGGAATTCTGGGAGTTGAAGTCCACAAGTCTTAAAGTTGCCAAGGTTGACACCCTGCCTTAAAGCATGCTGGTTAAAGGATTCTGGGAGTTGAAGTCCCCTCCCGCCCCCTCCTTAAAGCTTGCTGGCTGGGGATTCTGGGAGTTAGAAGTCCACATTCTTAAACCATGCTGGCTAGGGAATTCTGGGAGTCGAAACTTTTTAAACTATGCTGGCTGGGGAATTTGGGAGTTAAAAGTCCAAATGCCTTAAAGCATGCTGGTTAGAGGATTCTGGGAGTTGAAGTCTCGCCCCCACCCCTCTTAAAGCTTGCTGCCTGGGGGATTCTGGGAGTGGAAGTCCACCAGTCTTAAAACTTGTGAATTTTTGGACATCCCGCCTGGCTTGCGGGTTTGGGCAAAGTTTTTTTTTTTTTTAAGTGACCTAGTTTCCCATGCTGGCTGCCCACCGCAATCTGCCTGGGTGGGTGGGAGAGCAGAGACATGGCCGGACTGAGGAGACCCCCCCGCCTCGTAGCCTGTCTCCCGGCTTGCAGATTATATTCCCCCCCACGTAGCCCCCATCGGACAGCCTGCAGCTGGGCCTGGACCTTTGCATAACATCTGGCTGCCTCCCCCAGGAGGCAGCTTTGGATGTGGACACCGGCTGGGTTGCACGTTCATTTGGGGGGGTTGTTGGAAAGAGACCTCCAGCTGCCCTTTTGCAGCTCCTGGGCTTGTGTGGACTTGCGGTAGCGTCAGTGCTGCAAAACCAGCCGTGGGATCTCGAGATAAAAACCTCCTCGCTGATAAAAACTCTGCTTAAAAGAGGCCGAAAGGCAAAAAAAAAAAAAAAAAACAGATCCCGTTTTGGAATTTGGGGCCGTGTCTTTTGGGAGGAAACTTTGCTGTGCGAGAGTCTGTAGTTAGAGGACAAACAACTGGGGGTGGGGGATTCTGTCCTGCTGAGTTTGGGCTTCTCCATGAGCAGGTTTCTAGTCCTCATGGGGGCATTCGAGTTGGCTGCCTTGGGGGAATCCTGGGAGTTGTAGTCTAGATTCCTTGAAAGGAGGGCTAAGGTTAAGAACGCAGCTGGAATACGGTGTCCCGTTTTTGGGGTGACCCCATTCCAAAAAGGAGGTTGAGACTTTTGGGGGGGAAGGTCAAAGAAGAGCAAGTGGGAGGATTATAAAGGCCTGGAGACTAAAACATACGAAGAACTGTCAACATTAAGATTACAGTCACAGAGTTGGAAGGGACCCCCAAAGGTCCTCTAGTCCAGCCCCCCCGTTCTCCCCCGACGGTTTCAGGCAAGTGGATGATTCGATTCGATCGGGATCATAAATACGACGAAACTGGCCCCGGAGTGCAAGTGGAGGCTCTCGCCCCCGAAAGCTGCCGGGTGGCGCATGATGTTGGCCCAGCTGCGCGCATCGCCCGCTAGCAGCCTGGCACGGAAGCCTGGCGGGGACCTGGTCAGAGCTTCGGACATCTCCCGATCTCCCGACGAAGCTGCTTGTCCACCCCAGCAATGTCAGGCTGTGCAGGGTTGTTGTTTTTTTGTTTCATTTTTATTAAATTTTTATAAATTAATTTATTAATAATTTTTTTTATTATTATTTTTTTTCAAATTTAAGGGACATGGACGGTGGCTCGGCTTCTTTGCGGGACTCGGGCATGCCTCACAGAGTTGGGAGGGACCTCGGGAGGTCTTCTAGTCCAGCCCCCACCCCTTGCTCAGGCAGGAGACCATTTCAGACCAAGGACTCTTCTGCATAACCTCCCCTGGGCGATGGACCCCCAATTCTCGTTCCACTGGTTAATTGTCCTCTCCTTACTCCCAGGTTGCCTCTCTCTCCTTGGTTAGTTTGTCCTCCGTCGCTTCTCTTCCTCCTTTCTGGTGTTTTGGAGGACGGCTGACCCCTCCCGCTTCTTCTTTGGGCCAGCCCCCCAAATATTTGGAACCCTGCTGTCACGTTTCCCCCCGGACCTTTCCATTAAACTAGGCACCCCCAATTCTTGCAAAACCCGTCCTTGGCATGTTTGGATCCCCCTCCAGTCTGTTAAACGTGCCGGCTGCCCCTTCCTGCGGACTTGGCTCTGGGGCAGAGCTGGCCCTGTTCCCACGCCTTCTTCCCGGCTGTCTCTCTCTCTCTCTCTCTCTCTCTCTCTCTCTCTCTCTCTCTCTCTCACACACACACACACACACACGCTCTCACATTCCTCTGCCCCCTCCTGCAGTCCTGGTGGCTGGTTTTCTTTGTCTGCTTCCAAGGAGTCTCCTCGGGGATGGCGGCACTGGGATGGAGGGGGAGAGACGGGCAGTCTTCTTCCAAGCCTCTGTTGCCCGAAGCAATTTTGCAAACTGGGTGGGTGGGTGGGAGTGGAGTTTCCCAAGGCTTCTTGCTGGATTCCCAGAGCTCTGGATGCCAGGAGCTGCCTTTCTTTCTTTCTTTCTTTCTTTCTTTCTTTCTTTCTTTCTTTCTTTCTTTCTTTCTTTCTTTCTTTCTTTCTTTCTTTCTTTCTTCTTTCTTTCTTTCTTCCCTTCCCTTCCCTTCCCTTCCCTTCCCTTCCCTTCCCTTCCCTTCCCTTCCCCTTCCCTTCCCTTCCTTTCCTTTTCCTTTTTCCTTTTTCCTTTTTCCTCTTTTCCTTTCCTTTTCCTTTTCTTTCCTTTTTTCCTTTTTCCTTTCCTTTCCTTCCTTTCCTTTCCTTTCCTTTTTCCTTTTTCCTTTTTCCTTTTTTCCTTTCCTCTTTTTCTTTCCTTTCCTTTCCTTTCCTTATTCCTTTCCTTTCCTTTCCTTTCCTTTCCTTTTTTGAACCTCTTCCTTTTTTCCTTTTTCCTTTCCTTTCCTTTCCTTTTTCCTTTCCTTTTTCCTTTCCTTTCCTTTCCTTTCCTTTCCTTTCCTTTCCTTTCCTTTCTTTCCTTTTTCTCCTTTCCTGGAGGTTTTGAAGAAGAGATTGGGCAGACTTTCTTTCCTTCTTCCTTTCCTTCCTTTCCTTTCCTTCCTTTCCTTTCCTTCCTTTCCTTCCTTTTCCTTCCATCACTGGAGGTTTTGAAGAAGAGATTGGGCAGACCTCTGACCCTTCCTTCCTTCCTTCCTTCCTTCCTTCCAGCTGGCCAAGGTGGCGCTTCCTTCCAATCTGCCCCCCCCGGGGGGGGGGTCAAGGGTGAAGCAGATCAGAGGCTGAGACCTCTCCAAGCTCAGCCCAGGACGGATGTGCTAAAACCATGCGAAGATTGCTCGGGATTAAGCTGGGCAGCAGATGGTGGCCCCGACAATGCCCTCAGCTCTGGGGAGGGAAGGAAAGGGAGGAAGGAAGGAAGGAAGGAGGGAGGAGGAAGGAAGGGAGGAAGGAAGGAAGGAAGGAAGGAGGAGGGAGGAAGGAAGGGAAGGAAGGAAGGGAGGAAGGAAGGAAGGAAGGGGAGAAGAGAAGGATGGATAAGAGAAAGGGAGAAGGAGATGAACGGATGGAAGGAAGGAAGGGGAGTGGAAGGGAAGGGAGCACAAACAGGAGATGGAAGGAAGGAAAGGGGAGGAAGAAGAGAAGGAAGGTAGATTGGAGGAGGAAGGAAGATAAGAGAAGAAGGGAGGGGGAGCAGATGGATGGATGGAAGAGGGAAGGAAGGACCAGAAAAGGAAAGGAGGAGATGGATGGATGGAAGGAGGAAGGGGGAGTGGAAGGGAAGGGAGCACAAACAGGAGATGGAAGGAAGGAGGCCAGGAAAACTGGGGCAAAACTCACCGAACAACTATCTCACTTAGCAACAGAACTTTTTGGGGCTCGGGGTGGACGTAAGTGGAGGACTCCCTGAAGAAGCCCTGCGCATAAGGCCGGAGGGAGAGGAACAGCCCGAGGCCCAGAGGTGGCCCCAGGGCCGCTCTAAGGGCCCCCGGAAGAGGGAATGGGGAGGGGGGCTGTTAACGCATGATCCGCTCTCTTCCCGCCCCCAGGCCGAAGCTGAGGTCGCGTCCTTGAACCGCCGCATCCAGCTGGTGGAAGAGGAGCTGGACCGGGCTCAGGAGCGCCTGGCCACGGCCTTGCAGAAGCTGGAGGAAGCCGAGAAGGCCGCCGATGAGAGCGAGAGGTGGGTGAAGGTGGGCAGGTGGGCCTTGCTTGGTAAGGGGGGGGGAGGCTTCTGAGCGGCTTCGTCCTTGACTTCAAGACCGTCATAGAGCTGGGTCGTAAGTCGGGAGGGTCAAGTTATCACCTGACTGCCCCATCCCTCCCTCCCTTTCCTTCCCTTCCTCCCTTCGCCTGTCTATTCCTTCATTCCTTCCTTTCCTCCTCCTCCTGCCCCTCCCTTTTTCCTTCGTTCCTTCCTTTCTCCCTTTACCTGTCCTTCCTTCCTTTCCTCTTTTCTTCTTTTCTTCCTTCTGTCCCTTCCTCCTTTCCCTCCCTCCTTCCTTTCTTCCCCTGTCTATTCCTTCTTTCCTTCCCTTCCTTTCTCCCTTCGCCTGTCTATTCCTTTCTTCCTTCCTTTCCTCCTTTCTCCTTTCACCCGTCTGTTCCTTCCTTCCTTCCTTTCTTCCTTCTGTCCCATCCTCTTTCCTTTCTCCCCCGTCTATTCCTTCACTCCTTCCTTCCTTCCCTCTTTCCTTCCCTCCTTTCTCTCCCTTCACCCGTCTATTCTTTCCTTTCCTCCTTTCTTCCTTCTGTCCCTTCCTCCTTCTTTTCTCCCCCCGTCTATTCCTTCATTCATTCCTTCCTTTCTTCCTTCTCCTGTCCCTCCCTCTTTTCCTTCCCTCCTTTCTCTCCCTTCACCCGTCTCTTCTTTCCTTTCCTCCTTTCTTCCTTCTGTCCCTTCCTCCTTCCTTTCTCCCCGTCTATTCCTCCTTCCCTCCTTTCTTCCTTCCCTGTCCCTCCCTCCCTTCTTTTCTCCTCCCTCCCTCCTTCCTTCCTTCCTTCCTTCCTTCCTTCCTTCCTTCCTTCCTTCCTTCCTTATTCTCCTGTCTGTTCCATCCTCCCTCCCGCCCTCCTTCATTCATCCCATCCATCCATCCCGACAGGGGCATGAAAGTCATTGAGAACCGAGCCCTGAAGGACGAGGAGAAGATGGAGCTGCAGGAGATCCAGCTGAAGGAGGCCAAGCACATCGCCGAGGAGGCCGACCGGAAGTATGAGGAGGTGGGTGGCAGCCCCCCCAGCCCTCCCCCAGATCACCTGGGATGTTTGAGAAGGGGGGTTGGGCGTACATTGAAATATTCAGGTCGAGAGAATTTTGGCCCCCGTTTCTCAGTGGATACGGAGATCTTCTTCTTCCGTGCCGCCTTCCTTTCAGCCTCACGAGGACTAGAGTCTTTAGGTTTTAAGGCCCTCTTTGGCGTTGGGCGGTAGAGGCTGGCCCAAAGTCCCCCAGCCGGCTTTCGTGCTTAAGGCGGGACTAGAACTCGCCGTCTTCCCGGTTTCTAGCCCGCCTCCTCAACACCCCCTCCCCCAAACCAAACCCCACCCCCCCTTCTTTCCCCTCCTTAACCCCCCCCCCCTCTCTGCCCCGCCTTCCTCTTCCTCCTCCCAGGTTGCTCGTAAACTGGTCATCATCGAAGGAGACCTGGAACGGACCGAGGAAAGAGCTGAGCTGGCCGAATCGTGAGTGTCCGTCCTCTGGGCCGCCGCTCCTTTCCCCTGCCCCGCATATGTCGCTAACACCAGTTGCTTGACTCTGCCCCCATCCACCCCCAAAATCCCTGGTTAGACGAGGCTGGAAGCCGTGAGCCGGTGGTGGAAGGGGAGCGAATTGGACGTCGCTCTTTCCTGGCCCCTCTCGGCCTTTTCTCGGAAGGCCGAGAGGGGGACTGACCCGCCGGACGCAGCCTCTTCATAAGCCTACCACCCCCGGTGCCTTGGTCATCCCGACAGGGCGGGCCTCTCATCCCACACCCCACACCCCACGCACTCTTCAAGCAGGGGGTCTCCTACCTTGGCAACGTTTAAGACTTGTGGACTTCAACTTCCTCAGCCAGGAAAGCAGGGATGATGGGTCCACCAGCAGTGGGTGGATAGGAAGGGGCAAGAGGAAGAGATGGGAGGGAAGGAGGGAAGGAAGGAAGGGACAGAAGAAAGAGATGGATGGATGGATGGATGGATGGATAGAAGGAAGGCAGGAAGGGAGGAGGAAGAGATGGAAGGAAGGAAGGAAAGAAGGGACGAGGAAGGAAAGGAAAGAAGGAAGGGGCAGGAGGAAGAGATGGAAGGAATGGACAGAAGAAAAAGAGATGGATGGATGGATGGATGGATAGAAGGAAGGCAGGAGGAGGAGATGGATGGAAGGAAGGAAGGAAGGAAGGAAGGAAGAAGGAAGGAAGGAAGGAAGGAAGGAAGGAAGGAAGGAAGAAGGAGGGAGGGAGGAGGGAGGAAGGAAGGAAAGAAGGCAGGGGCAGGAAGGAAGAGATGGATGGATGGATGGAAGAGATGGAAGGAGAGAGATGGAAGGAAGGGACAGAAGAAAAGATGGATGGATGGATGGATAGAAGGAAGGCAGGAAGGGAGGATGAAGGAGATGGAAGGAAAGAAGGAAGGAAAGAAAGAAGGGGCAAGAGGAAGAGATGGATGGATGGATGGATGGATAGAAGGAAGGCAGGAAGGGAGGATGAAGAGATGGAAGGAAGGAAGGAAGGAAGGAAAGGGACAAGAGGAAGGGAAGGAAGGAAGGAAGGAAGGGGCAGGAGAAAGAGATGGATAAGAAGGAAGGAGGTTTGGAGACCCCCTTCCTGCCCAGGACCTCCGGTTGCATGTCTGAATCGGCGGGGACGATGGGTGCACCAACACGGGCTGCGTTGAATCACCTTCCACACAAGCAACCCTGGAGTTGCGGCTTTCGTATTCACCCCGTTGAGCTTCCTGGCCTCGTGTAATGCGTCCCTTCCCCACCCCTTACACCCCCCCCACCCCGTGGCATGCACCCCCACCCTCCACTCCCCACCCCACCCCAGTGAAAACCCTCTCCCTCCCGCCATGCATGTGTTGTGACCAATTTTTATTTTTCCTTTTCCCCCCTCCCCCGTTTCTTCCTCGTCCGTCGGTCCCTTTTATGGCCGCTTTGCCTCTTTTTTCCGTTGTGTTGCCGTTGCCGCCGTTCCTTTCCGGCCCCTTCTTGCCCCCTCGAACCCGTGTGGCCATCCCTAAACCAGCCGTTTGCGAGAAATGAATGAGCAGAACCGCCTGATGGACCAAAACTTCAAATTCCTTTCTCAGGCTGAAGAAAAGGTACTAATCTTGCTCGCTCGCTCGCCTTCCTCGTGCGCCGAAGCTCCTAAATTCTTCTCCTTTTTCTCCTCTGTGCATGACTCTCCTTCTCTCCTGAGTGCCTTTCGATGCTTGACGACCTTGCCGTCTCCAATCCCCCCCCTTTTTCCCCCTCCTTCCTTCCTTTTTCTAAAAAAAAAAGAAAGAAACAAAACATTTTTGCTTTCTTGCAAACAGACAGCCGCTGTGGCTGCTGGTTTTAACCAGGAAAGCTCCCACCCAGATTCTGACATGACTTGGGGCAGCTTGGTGGCCACCCTTGCAGCTTGTAAAGCTGTGCACCTTGGTCTTTCTGGTACCAGTGGCCCCCATTTAGAATAGAAATAGAAATAGAATAGGGAATGGAATGGAGTGGAATGAGGAAGAATGGAATGGAAGAGAAGAGAATAGGGAAGAGAAGAGTACGGGGAATGGAATGGAATAGGGGAGGGAGTAGAGTGGAATAAGGAGGAATGGAATGGAAGAGAAGAGAGAAGAGAAGAGAATAGGGAATAAAATAGAATAGGGAATAGAATAGAATAAAATGAGGAATGGAATGGAAGAGAATAGAAAATAGAATAGAACAGAAAATAGAATAGAATAGAAGTAGGAAGAATGGAATAGAAGAGAAGAGAATATAGAATAGAATAGAGAATAAAATAGAATAGGGAATAGAATAGAATAAAATGAGGAATGGAATGGAAGAGAATAGAAAATAGAATAGAACAGAAAATAGAATAGAAGTAGGAAGAATGGAATGGAATGGAAGAGAAGAGAAGAGAAGAGAAGAGAATAGAGAATAAAATAGAATAGGGAATAGAATAGAATAAAATGAGGAATGGAATGGAAGATAATAGAAAATAGAATAGAACAGAAAATAGAATAGAAGTAGGAAGAATGGAATGGAATAGAAGAGAAGAGAATATAGAATAGAATAGAATAGGGAATAGACTCGAATAAAAATAGCAGAAGGTTTTCACATTTGATAGGCTGGGCGAAATTACCACCAGGTGCCCAAGTCCCAGAGAGGATGCCTTCAAAATCCCTAGGCCACATCCCCAGCTCAAAAGATTCACTTCTCTTTCTGTCTCCTGTCCATCCTTCCCTCCCTGTCCCTTTCTTTCTTTTTTTCTCCTTCCACCTCTCTCCTCTCTGTCTTTTTCGCCTTCCCCAACACACGCAGTAAATGTTCAGAATTGGAAGAAGAGCTGAAGAACGTTACCAACAACCTCAAATCGCTTGAGGCCCAGGCGGAGAAGGTAGGGCGGTCCTCCCCCACTCAAAATTAAAAAAAAAACAACATCTTGATGATGATGATGATTAGAAATAAAATCACAAAATCCCTCTGTGGCCTTTTGAGGGGTTGGTTTTTTTGGGTCTACCGAGAAAACAACCATGAGGTCGGTTGGTTGATTGTGTCACCTCTATTTTGGCTGTCATAATACTAACTCTCCATAGCTATTTTATAGTTTATTTATTTATTATCCGTCATCTATTCATCTATAGCTATCATCTATCTAACCATCTATCCCTCCCTCCCTCCTCTCACTCTTAACTATCTTTTTCTTCCTTCCTTTCTCTCTCCCTCCCTCTTATCTGTATCTATTCATCCATCTCTATCCCTCACTCCTCTCAACTATCTTCTTTCCTCTCTCCCTCGTATCTATATCCATCCATATCTATCATCTATCTATCTATCTATCTATCTATCATCTATCTATCTATCTATCTATCATTCATCTATCTATCTATCTATCTATCTATCTATCTATCTATCTATCTATCTATCTATCTATCTATTTATCTATCTATCAATCAATCTATCTATCTATCTATCTATTCATCCATCTCACTCTTAACTATCTTTTTCTTCCTTCCTCTCTCCTTCCCTCCCTTCCTCGTATCTATTTCCATCCACCCACCTATCTCTATCCCTCCCTCCTCTCTTAACTATCTTTTCCTTCCTTCCTTCCTTCCTTTCTCCCTTCCTTGCATCCGTATCCCTTCATATCTATCTATCTTTATCGTCTGTCTATCTGTCTATTTCTTACCACGGGGTAACTCTGGACGGCTTATAGTATTAAGAAGATAAAACTATATAAATAAAATTCATAAGCATCTTGTCTTTTTTTTGCTCCTTTTGAAGTACTTTAAGGACAGTGTTTATAGGAGTCACAGGGAGTCCTGTAGTTACGAGCCCAATTGATGTGGCTAAAGTTGCACCCAATTTTCACAGCCTTTTTTCTTTTGCTGCGGTTGTTAAATGAAACACTTGGTCATTAAAGGGATCTGACTGGCTTCCCTCATTGGGGGCTGAGAGAGCAGCTGAAATTTCCATGTTTCTATCTGAAAGGCATAGACTTAAAAACCCCCACATTAGCTAGGTCAGTCTCTCTGCGGTACGACGACCAGGGACCACATTTTGAGAGATAATATTGCAGCCTGTTGCAGTCTTGAACGAGTCTTTTTTTTCTCCTCCAGTATTCTCAAAAAGAGGACAAATATGAAGAGGAGATCAAGATTTTGACTGACAAACTCAAAGAGGTAAGTGAGGAACGAGGCTGGCTGAGAACCCACCTAGAAATAAGGAGAAACTTTCTGACAGTGCGGACCATTAACCAGTGGAACGGCTTGCCACTAGAAGTTGTGGCTGCTCCATCAGTGGAGACGTTTAAGAAAAGACTGAACAGCCATTTATGTCCAGATTAAAATCTCCTCCTCGAACAGGGGGTTGGACTAGAAGACCCCCCAGGGTCCCTTCCAACTCTGTGTCGGAGACAGAATCTTAGTATTGAATGTGAAAAGCACAGAGGTGAGTTTGGAGGTGAAGCCCAGACACAACCCGCCTGCTATAATCAGCTAAATTTGGAACTAAAAAGCCCATGTTAAGTTTAGCGTGTTGGTTATACATAATTCCATTTTTTTTCTTCAGCCTCCCATTTCCCAGCTGGGTATTTTGGGGAGGTTGAACTGTTTGGATCCCTTAAAACCTCTTTTCAGGGACATTGTCTGATTCCTATTCTCCTGCCTTCCACAGGCAGAAACCCGGGCCGAGTTTGCCGAGAGATCAGTAGCCAAACTGGAGAAAACCATCGATGACTTGGAAGGTAAGGTTTCACACAAGAAGCAATTCTGACATGCTATCTGTGGAGACTCTCCTTCATCCAGGTCATGGTTTCCCCCAAGGTGCTTTTTCAAGAGGCAACTGGACTTCGTTTTTCCTTGAAGAGGTTTCGCTTCTCGTCCCAAGAAGCTTCCTTCTGTTCTGGATGAAGGGTGGAGGAGGGAAGGATTTGTGCTTCTTTGCAGTCATCTGGTCGTTAGGACTCCCGCTGAGAGCCATTGAGGTTATTTGGAGACCACCAATCAAACCTCCCAAGTGGCCTCAATTGCTCTCAGCAAGAGTGCTAAGGACCAAATCACTGCAAGGAATAGCCATCCTTCCACCGTTCAGTCAGAACCGAAGAAGCTTCTTGGATGAGAAGCGAAACCTCTTCAAAGAAAAACAAAACAATCCTTTTTTGGGGGGGGGAAAAAACCACCTTTGGGACAAGGGGATTTCGTGAAAACCAAATGTTACCACCAGAATTTAGAACCAAGGTGAGGAGCGGATGGTTCCCCAGATATTTTCAAGCCTCAACTCTTAATATCTATCGCCGGGGTGCCTTTAAGCTGCCGGAAACGGTTAATATCGCAACATCTGGAGAACAGCAGCCTTCCCATGTCTGATCCAGACAATGCACGACACCACAGGCCAAAGGATATGTGAGAGCTCTCTGGTTGGATGCAGATGTTATAATATGGAGGACACTCAAACCTTCAGCCAGCTGTTTACAGCTAAGCAAGATTCCCATTGTCTTCTTTCACCAGATTTATTGCAAAAGGACATAGGCTTAGCTTCCTGCAGCCTCTGGATATTTTTTAATTTAATTACACATTTGATCTCTTTCTTTCTCTCAGGAATTTCGTGTCGACCCCGTTGCATTAGGGAGATAACTACAATGTGTTTCCCCGAAAATATAATTTTGTAATATAAGCTCTACCCCCTAAAATAAGACCCAGTTAAGATCAGACAGGCACATTTAGTACTTTTCAATTTTATTGTACACATGTTGTGCATGGACAACAAACGTTGGATTGATTTGTATTCCCCGCCCCCTAAAAAATATGACCTAACCGGAAAATAAGCGCTAATGCATCTTTTGGAGCAAAAATGAATATAAGACCTGGGTCTTATTTTTGGGGGGAATCCGGTCATTTTTTTTTCTCATGAAGGAAGAATATGCAAATCTACCACCCACCCCCACTGCTCCCGGTCATATTTTGCAAATTGCAAGACTCCGGGTGAAACGGTTGGGTTCGGGGCTCCTCATTCCACACGTCCGTTTTTATATGTTAGAAGTTGTAAACAGCTCGTCTCTTGAGCCCGAAAATGGTTTTCTCCAGCCATTCTGGGCCCACAACAGAGATCAGCATTGTTTTCCCCCTTCGAAATTCAAAACGAAGTGGGGAAGAGAGAAACCTTGGGGGGGGGAAAAGCAAAAGGGAAAAAAAAAACAACCTATCTGCTGTGTGTTTTCCAGCACAAAATAACTGAGCGAGGGCAACAGCTTTGGTTTTAAATTCTTTTTTGTTTGTTTGTTTTCTTTCTGGACATAAGTGAGACCTGGATTCCTCTTTAATTTTCATGGAGATAAAGTAGATTTTAAAAAAAAAACAACAACCCAAACTTTTCATCACAGCCTTAGCTTTTTGAACAAATCCACAAAGTTTTTTTCTTCTCTTCTCCAAATCCTCGAAAGCGGCGGTAGGTTTTCCTTGCCGTTTCTTGAACCGTTGGATCACGGTTACCTTTCTAGCGTCGTCTCGAGAAAAACCAACCTGGTTTGATTCCGACCCTCCTGGTGCTTCCCTTTCCCAGCTGTTCTCTCTCCTGATGATCTTCCTCCAATTTGTTTTTAGATGAACTCTATGCTCAGAAATTGAAATACAAAGCCATAAGCGAGGAGCTGGACCATGCTCTCAATGATATGACTTCCATGTAAATATCGACTTTTGCCCTGCGCTGGAGGGCTTTGTGCGTTGGCCTTGTGTTGGGCATGCTGTGTGTGTGTGTGTGTTGGGGTGTGGGAAGTGGAGAAGGGGCCCCAGGGTTTTGGGGGTCAAGCGATGCTCGGAGTGACCTCTGCTTTCTAACTTGCTGCCCCGTGCATGATTCCCGGGCCCGTCGAAAGGGTCACCCCTTCTATTTGGGGGCGCATGGCTGTCCTTGAACCCCCCAAAATCTCAGCTTTTGGGGGGAGAGAGATTAACCTCTTAACGATAAAAGCCCACGCACCTGTGGGTCTCTCGCCAACACTGTTTGAAGCTTGGGTTGCTGCCCACCGGCCACCACGGAGGGCGTGCCGAGAGAATTGGGACTCCCACCCACCGTCCGATCCAATTAGGACGTCGTTCTACGACCCGTCTTACGACGTGCATGTCAAAGGTGATCTGCAACGTTTGTGTGTGCGGGGCAACACTTTTGGCAACCCCCAGCAGCTACGGGGGTGAACGGCGGTCGTAAGTCGAGGGGAGTCCCCTTGATCCGGTGGGGCGCGGTCGCCGTGTTGAAGTTGCGATGCTGTGTTCGGTTGTGGCTCGCTCGAGTCTAACCCACCCATGGCGTCAGGCTGGAAACGGTGCGAGAATCTTTGTGGTTCCCACTGAATGTTGTCGGCATGGTTGTGTTGAGTTCGGCTCCTTGGACCCTTTGCTTCTGTTTTAACTGCACCCGTCCGTTGTTGCAGCACAAGGGTTGTGTCCCTTTTCTCTCTGCTCGCCTTGTCCCTTGCTTGCTGCCCCAATACACACACACACACACCTTTCCCCCAAAGCTAAACCTTCGTTCTCTCTCTCTTTCTCTCTCTTGCAAACAGATAAAACTGGTGATTCCAAAGCTCCACTTAATCGCTCGGCCTGCAGCTTTCGAAGCCTGCCTTTTATAAAAAAAATGTTCACCCGGATCCCTTTCCTTTCCCTTCCCTTTTTCTTTCCTTTCCTTTCCTTCCCTTTTTCTTTCCTTCCTTTCCTTTCCTTTCCTTTCCTTTCCTTTCCTTTCCTTTCCTTTTCTTTCTTTCCCATCCACCTATTTGTCTACTCATCTATCTTCCTTCCCTTCTGTCTACCTATTTATCTGTCTATCCATCTATCTATATTCCTCCCTCCCTCTCATCTTCCTCCTCCCTCCCTCCCTCCCTTCCTTCCTTCCTTCCTTCCTTCCTCCTCCTCCTCCCTCCTCCCTCCTCCCTCCCTCCCTCCCTCCCTCCCTCCCTCCCTTCCTTCCTTCCTTCCTTCCTTCCTTCCTTCCTTCCTTCCTTCCTTCCTTCCTTCCTATTTATCTAGCCATTTTCCTTCCATTTAGCCATCTTCCTCCCTCCCTCCCTTCTTTCCACCTATTTTATCTATCTAGCCACCTGTCTTCCCCCCTCCCTCCCTCGTCCTGCCTCTCCCCCCCCTCCCCAAATCTCACCTGCCCCCTCATTCTGGAGGGTGAGGAGGCTCATCTATTGCACAAGCACCCTCCGTCCAGCAGGGGACGGCTGTCCGGTCTTGCACACCTGTCCGAAACACAACCACACCTTTGTGATCTGTGGACTTTTCTTGGGTGGGTGGGGGGGGGCTGTTTCTCTTCTGCAGGGAGCCCCCTCCCCCCTCCCTCCGCTCACTAGCTTTTAGCTGGAAGAGGCGAGCGACACCGGATTGGGGCACGGCTCGGAAGCATTGTGGCTGTGTAGTGCCTGGGACACAACATGGTTTCCCCCCGTTGTATCACTTGTCACTGGAAAATAAGCAAAATGCACTCAAGTTGGCTTGTGTATAGTTTGTTTCTTGGGACCCCTTAATTTCCTGGTTGGATGGGGACAGCTGCTCTGGATTGACAGGGAGTCTTCGATTTACGACTGTTCAAAGTTAACGATACAGCCATGTACAACCCGTTGTTGGAGTTACAATGGCTGCACACCCGGTCTCCCATGACCGTAATTTGGGAGTGTTTCCCCCCCTACTTGTTTCCGGCATTTTATTTCTGGCTTTTGGTATCCCAACGTCCCTTAGGAAAAAATGCTTTTGCTTCACGACTGAAACAACGACAGTCGTAACTTTGAATCCACGGACACAATGCCTTCATTTGCTCACAGCCATAACTACGGGCTCAATTCCCATTGTCATTGAAGGACTATCTGTACCGTTTGAGTTTGGTGACATTCCGCCCCCCCTTCCCCAACCTCTCCAAAATTCCCCCCAAAACAAATCCATTTTATGCCCAAATTTTTAAAAGAGGGGGAGGGAATCGATTCAAATGTTTTTGACCCAACGGAGAGTCTCAATTCCCTCTCGCCGCTCCAAAAGCTGCCACAGTTTGCTTGACGGTTGTATATTTGCTACGGATGCTAACCCAAGAATAAAAACCACCATTGGTGTTTAAAAACCCCAAAAGGGAAACCTTCACACGCCGGCGTTAACGCTAATAAACATTTCACCGTGTTTGGGGAGGAGGCTCCGCTAACACTCAAAAAAGCAAAGTTTGGTCTGAAAAATTGGATTTTTTTTTAATACGTAGAGAAGTATCTCAACATCAGGGCCATCCACCTTTGGGGGATTGGGGGGACCTGTAAGATGGGGACCCCAACATAAAAGGCCCAATTTTGGGGTCCCATTCAGTGATACAGGTAGTTCTCGCAAGGGACAACCCCGCAAGGGAGGCCCAAAATATCCGTTGCTAAGCCAGACGCTTGCTAAATGAATTTTGCTCCGTTTTAAGACCTTTCTCTGGCCACCGTTGCTAAGCAAATCACTCTCGTCGTTCACGGTTGTTGAGTGGCTCTGGCTTCCCCGTTGTCAGAAGATCGCAAACGAGGATCGCGTAGCCCCAGGATTAGGGGTGGGGTGCAAATATTTTTACTACCGGTTCGGTGAGCGTGGCTAGGTGGGTGTGGCGGGGGGCATGGCCATGTGACTGGGTGGGCGTGGCTTTGTGTGTGTGTGCTACACACACACACACAAACACCCCACTCTGTTTTTTGGCCTCTTGGGCTTCAGTAAGACAGTGAGAGGGATCCAGGCACAGCTGATTGTCAGAACAGCTGATCGTTGGGAGGAAAAAAAAAGAAATACTGGTTCATCCCAACTGGTAGCTGTTTTTTATCCCACCACTGCCCAGGATATACAGCAACTTCCCAAACTTTCCCCCGGTTAAAACCTCTTTTTCATTCTATTTATTTGCAACCCGCTTACTATTTTTACAAATAACTCAAGGCAGCGAACAAACCAAACCTCCTTCTACCCACAACAACAACCCTGTGGAGGTGGGTTGGGGTGAGAGGGAGGGACCAGCCCGTAAGTCATCCAGCTGGCTTCTTGTCTAAGGTGGGACCAGAACTCCCCGCTTCCCGGTGATTGGCCCAAAGAACCCAGTTGGCTTTCATGGTACAAGGCGGGTGGGGTGATTGGCCCAAAGCTTCCAGTTGGACTTTCATGGCTAAAAGAACTCGCCCCTGGGTGATTGGCTTAAAGTCACAGTTGGCTTTCATGGCTAAGGCGGACTAGAACTCCCCGTCTCCTGGTGATTGGCCCAAAGTCACCCAGCTGGCTTTCATAGCTAAGGCGGGACTAGAACTCACCATGTCCCACTTTCTATCCTGGTGCTATATAACCAGTAGAGAAAACTGCCTCTTATCAGAAACTCGTACCAAACTTCAAGGACCGGGTCATGCCACCCTTCTTCCAGCACCGCCATAACTTCCCATGGTCACTGAACGAATTCTTTGCAATATTAGCATGCCTTGGTCGGGAGGGGCTTCTCTCTGGGGCTACTAACTTTCCCTTTTCTTTGTGTTTTTTCCCCCCTCCTCTTCTCTTCTCATTCTCTTCCCTTCCTCTCCCCCCCCCCCTAATCTCGCCTTCTTCCTACCCCCCCTGCCTCCCCCAGAGCGTCTCTCCAGCCAGCTTGAGAAAAACCGTCTGCTGGCTAACGAACTGAAGTTAACTCTGCATGATCTGTGCGATTGACACCCCCCGCCCCCCCAAAAAAACCCCCACAACCAATTGGTCCACCCTTTTAATTTTAATTTTATTTTGGGGAGCCCAGTTCCTGGGGTGGCTGCAGGCTAAAAGGGTTTTGTGAAGGCAAAGCAACCCGTTTTCTCCCAAGTGAAGGCCATTAAAATGCTTTTCAGCCGACAACCCTCGGACGTTTCCACTCTTAATCGTCCCCGTTTTCTAAGCTTCACAAGTACGCTAATCACCCAGTCCGTTGCCTGTCGTAGACCGAATGCCAGGAAACTTAAGAGCTCGTGTGTTTGAGAAATGTTTGTATTTTATTTTATTTTCCCCCCGGGGCGCAAAGAGCGATGCTAATTCAGGCCTTTTCGTCCCCGTCCCCTTATATGGCTGCCTTCCTGTTCCCCACTTGATAAAAAAAATAATAATAATCTCTGCGGCGTGTTTCGTTTTGTCCGTGGATGGATCGAATCGTCTGCACTTTTCCTAAATGCTTCCTGTGTTTCAATAAAGAAAAAGAAAAAATCACTGGCCCGCTTGTGACACACGCCTGAGGTCTCCTTATTTCTTCGACCGCAAAGTCATTTTTAAACCCGATGTCCGACAGACAGGAAAAACACACACACACAAAACACACCCTTTGGTAGGTATCTCAATTCCCCTGGCATCGGTTCAGCTGGCGGGCAAGGATGATCCGTGGCTACGAGAGTTCCATCCGGCTGGTGTTGCGGAAGTTGGAAACAGCCAGAAGCATCGCGTTTGTGTAGGAAGCATGCTTTATTTTTATTTATTTTTGTTTTGGCACTGGAAAGATATATATATGTATATATATATATATATAATTTATATTTATATTTTATTTGCTTTAATAAAAAGGCTGTTTTCCAATTCTGGCTGTTCGTTGTTTGGCCTGGAACGGAGTTTGAATGGTGTTTTTCCTCTTCCTTTGCTGCTACGGAGTTTGAAATCCCAGGGAATATTTATCCCCCTCCCCACAAAAAAAATCCTAGCAATTTCTGCTTTGCACACGGCGGCAAGCTTTTGGCTTTGGTCACGGGATGTGTGTGTGTGTGGGGGGGAGACTTTGACCCAGAAATGGAAGATCTGAGTTCTAATCCTCGTCGGCCGAAACTTTTTGGGTTAGAATATTCCAGGCTGTTCACGCTTTCTCAGCTGAGCTGCTTTGCAGGATCCGGCGTCCCTGCTCAAAATAAGAATTTGAAATGAACAAGCCCACGATCTGCCTGATGTTGGGCGTTCTTGTGGGGGTGTACGAACCTCGGTTTGTTTCCCCAGTGATGGGTTTTGCACTGACGGTTTTGGTTTATGATTTACGAGGAGGAGCAGCTTTTCAAATGGATCCTTCGCCCCTGCATGATATCCTGAACTCCGGATTCTCTACTGCATTTTTTTTTTTAAAAAAAAAATATTATTTTGCAAGGCTCACCACTCCCTTTTGCTCAGGCCTTCCAAAATAAATCCTGTGCATCTCTTCCATGCAAGACAAGAAAACGTGCAAGCCCAAAGCATCACAAGCTAAAACGTTGTGATTTTTGTCACCGAAGCCACGTGTGTGTGCTTGTGTGGCCTCCCAGCCCAGAAATTGTTCAGTTGTGGTTCCAGATTTGGGATTCTGGAGTAAATCTTGAAGCCAATAACGGAAACTTTAACATCGGCAAGAAAAATTAAAACGAGGGGGTCCTTGACACTCTCCAAGCTCAATGCTTTTCTTGCAGACGTTTCACAACCCAATTAGGTAACATCGTCAATGCTGGTAGTGTGGATGTTACCTAGTTTGGGTTACGAAACGCCTGCAAGAAAACAACCGAGATCAGAGAGCATCCAAGACTCTTCACTTCTACCCCAGGCTATAAAATATTCTCCTTTATGGGTAAAGATGGAAGTGTTCCAAGTTTTGGACGAACCGTTTTCTTAAGCCTTGGTTCAGCCCGCTGCAGAAATTGGCGGAGGAAGGTTACACGAGTGGCATTTTGTGTTTGTTTTTTCTTTTGTCCGGCGCCATACCGCACAAAACTGCTTTATCTTTGGCCTGCGGGCACAGCTGCAACCGACAACCTCACGGGGTTATAAATGAACGAGAGAACCGTCCCGGTGAGAGCTGGGTAGGGGGAGGGGATGCAGAAGCACAACCCATGCCAAATCGAAGCTTTGCGTGACAGCACGGCAATGCCGGGGACGCCGCTATTTTTTTGGGGGGGGACACACAACCAATCTCGGAGCACCATTAACATGTTCTGCCCTTCCTTCCAGATAAGCTGAAGTGCACCAAAGAGGAGCATCTCTGCACGCAACGGATGTTGGACCAGACCTTGCTGGATCTGAACGACATGTAAAAGACCCTCGGCGGCCAACCGCAGCCCCTCCCACCCCTTTCTCTCTACCACACGGCCCCTCCTGAGCAGCAGCAAACTCTCTGCTGAGTTTATCTCTGTTCTTTTTTCCCCCCTTTTTTTCTTTCAGGAGAGGGGAAGAAAATTACCAGAAAATTGATCTCTAAACCCTCTGAGGGGGAAAGAGAAAAAAAAATTATTATAAATTACATTCCTGAAGTTTGGGGCCGACTTAGTTTAAAAACAAAAACACCTCTGCCGTGTTTTTATTTATTCTTTTCTTCCTTGCCCACCAGACATTCCCAAATTTTCAGCGAAGGAAGGAAGGAAGGAAGGAAAATTAGATAGCCCCCCCCAAAAAAAAAAAAAAGAATTTGAAGGGAGCGACCGACGAAATGCACCCTTTTAAGGCATGAAATTATTATATGTGGCCGACGTGTGTTTCGGGTTAACAGCCCTCCCTTGCCGAGCACGTGTCGCAAAGGCTTCTCCGCCCCCCCCAAGTGCACAAACGTCGAAAGCATGCAGCTTTTAAATCGATGTGCTGTTTGGTTTCGCCTCTCCATCGGACGGGGCCCGATGCGACGGCTCGATCGAAGAATCCGAAATCCCATCGTTTTGCCAAAACCACCAGCAAAGCTTTTGCGGCATCCGCTTAATGGAGAAAGATTTGCATCCGCCAGGAAAAAACAGCCCTTTTTTTTTTTCCTCTTTGTCTCTCCCCTTTTCCCATTTTTGGGGGGAATATTTAAATTCGGCTTTTTTTTTCTTTTCTTTTTTTAAGGAAAAAGTTGGGCTGAGGCGTGCTTTCTCTGCTGCTGTTTTAATCCCGTGTTTTTATAACCTTTTTTTTTTCCCAGCTAGGGGAAAAAAGAACTGTGTTTAAAAGAAAAAGAAAAAAAAATCATAATCGGGGTCCGTGTGTGGGTTGGTTCTTTTTTAAAAAAGTTTCCTTTTCTTTAAACCCATGTAAATTGTTCTTCAGCTCCTTTGCTCTTTTCTGCACTTAATTCTGACACTTTGGGGAAAACATTATATCCGAATAATCCACGTTTTCTTCCCACATAGGTTTAAGTTTCTGGGTGCTTGGTGTTGGGTGAGGAGGGGGGCTTGTAACTTTTTGAATATGACGGGTTTCTCCCCCCCCTCCTGTCCTGTTTCTAGCCAGGAGCTGATAGTTTATGGGGGACACCTCTCTACTCTCGAAATTTGATCCCCTAAAGGTTGTGTTATTTTTTCTTTCCTTTTCAATCTCTGTATAGGCCTTTGGGGTGTCATAGGAAGAATACTGTATACGCTGCCATGGCTTTGAAGAGCCACTGTGTGTATTTGGGGTTGGGGGGGGGGTGGGGGGGAAAAGGGAGGAATGAGGAAATTATATCAAGTGTTTTGATACTAAAAAAAAAATAGCTTCGGTCTTTTATTGTCTCTTTTTTTTTTTGAATAATAAACAGAAATATTCCCTCTGCTCCTTTGTGATTTCTTTTTCTAGGACTTTCACTGGAGGGGTGGGGAGTGTTCAGAATTGTTAGTCCTTGACTTATGACCACAGCTGATCCCAAAATGTCTAGAGACATATTTTGTTAAGTGAGTCTTTCCCTGTTTTGAGACCTAGTTGTTAAGTCAATCGCCGCAGTTGTTGAAAGAGGAAGACAGCTGTGAAGCGAAGGCGGCCTTCCACATTGGCTTTGCTTATCAGGTCGGAAAAGGGGATCACGTGACCTCAGGTCATGAATACGAGTCAGTTGCCAAGCGTCTGGATTTTTTTTCCCCCATCACGTGAGCTGCAATCATCCTCTTAACGACCCCATAATCCCTTGCGGGGTGGAGTCTGGGCAACTGAACGGAGCTAGCAAAGTGTTTTACTGGCCGGATGCCCTTCCTTGTCACCAGTACGGAGTGTTTTGGTTTTTTTCAATCAGATATATTCTCGTGCCGAGAGAGAGAAATATCTGCCTCTGCCTAGGACCAAACTCATAGCCTCCTGATCGTGAGGCGACAGCTCCACCTCTAGGCCACCACACGACTCCATCATATGAGCAGCAACGATTGTGCCTAAAATGGTCCTTTTTTAAAAAAGTGACATCATAAAATCAAAGTCACTAAATGAGCTGTTGTAAGCTGAACTTTGATTTGTGTTTAGCTGCCTCTTCTAGCACAGGAAACCAAGGGAGCCGTGGCAGTTGTTGAATTAAGAATGGACTGGCTGGGTGGTGGGGTTGGCCTGAGGTGGTCCCACACCTGCCCTGACTTTTGTGTAGCATTCATACATTTGAGTTATGGGTTCCGATGACGGAAATGTATGGGGTAAGCTTGGTTTAGTTGTGGCTTGCTCATCCAATCCATGTTTAGGGTGAAGGCAGCCTATGAGAGCCCCCATCTGTGAGAAATCAGGAGAAGGGAAGGTCTCCAAATTATTGGGACAAAATAGGTAAGGAAATTGTTTTTATTGACCACAATCTAGTAGTAAGTCAACAACCAGACGGTCTTGTTAAATTTACACAACCACAGAAAGTCCAGGTTAGTTGATGGTTCAAGCCCAATGTGTTCACAGTTTCTGGCGTAATGGCAAGACTGCCATTAGGCCATAAGGGTAGAAATTAACTAACCCCCAACATTTGGGGTTCACCATGAAGAAGAGCCCAATTTCTAGAACGGCCAGTTGCATTGAACTTTTTCTTTTTTTGCATTGCAAGTCTTGGCACCACCACTAGATGGCAGCAAAGGCCAGAGTTTAGGCCAGAGTGTCCCCAGCTGCCCTCTCTTGGTCGTTCTACAGTATTGCAGCTCAGAGATGGCCAATCTCCTTTTGCAAAGTGTTTCTCGTCGCTGATTCTTGAGAAATCCGATAAATACAATAACATGGAATAATTCAAATTCCATGTAAAAAAATAAATAAATCCGTGGAATCAAGAGTCCGCGCAGGCGCAAACGCGAGGAAGCTTCCCTCTCTCCCCCACACACAAGCACGAGGCGAGAAGAGGGCGAGGGCGCACGCGCAGGCCGAGGACACAGCGCGAAGTTGGCATGCGGCCAGGGCGGCGCATGCGCGCAAGGACAGCACGCGCGCGCGAGGAGCAACGTTTTAGGCCGCCATTTTTGGAGCGGCGGCCGGGCTCCTTTCGAAGATGAGGGCGGTTTCCCGGCCGGGTCGGGCTCCGCCGCCGCCGCTTTTCCTCCTCGCCGTGGCGCTTCTGACGGGGCCCGCGGGAGCCTACAAGCTGAACGTGCCGAAAGTGTTGCTGCCCTTCAGCCGGGATAAGCGGGTGCCCTTCGTGCTGGGCGCTGAGGGCGGTTGTTATTCCTGGTGAGGGGGCGGGGCCTCACGGGAAGGAGGGGAGAACGGGCGGGGGAGTGACGTCACGGAGTGGGGCGGGGCGAACACCCGGAAGTCCTATTAGGAAAAGCTATGCTAATACAGGCAGAATTTTTTTGGAGGGGGGGTAATCGATTGCTAATTAATCCAAAATTTGCAACAAAAAAGAACAATTAAAAAAAGATCTGCTATTATCAATGTATTCAGAATTGGAAAAATATCCAAGATTGAAAAAGTTTTAAAAATTAATCCAGAATTGGAAAAAAACAACACTATTGTTAATTAATTCAGAATTGGGGTGGGGGAGAAACTATTGAAAAAGTATTAATAATTCATCCAGAATTTGGAGAGAGAAAAATATTGCTAGGGCTAATTCATCTAGTATTGAAAAATAATCTATAAATAATTCATTCAAAATTTGGGGGGGGAACTATTAATACAACATTGAAAAAGGATTAATTCATCCAGAATTGGAAAAAATATTATTATTAATTATTCATCCAGAATTGAGGTGGGGGGGGGGGGAATTCATTGATTGAAGGATGGAGGATTCAAGAAACATTATTATGAATAAGTTATTATGAATAAGTTTTGCCCTGTAGGTACTCCACCCGCCACGACACAGTCACCATCGATCCAATATACGAGAACGGGACAGTCTGCTCGCAGAAGGCGCTGCTCACCGCCCGTTCTCTGCAGGCCACCAAGCTAGCCAGTGTGATCATAGCAGAGGAGATAGGTAGGTGGAGACAGGAAGCTGAAGGGGGACGCTGCCAGTTCAAGAATTCCGATTGGTGGGATTGCCCCTGTCCCTCCCCGGCTGTGAAAATGTCTACGGACCCCTCACATCCCGGACGTAGACTTGTTTCAACTCCCACCCTCAAAACGGCGCTATAGAGCCCTGCACACCAGAACAACTAGACACAAGGACGGTTTTTCCCCCAACGCCATCACTCTGCTAAACAAATAATTCCCTCAACACTGTCCAACTATTTACAAAGTCTGCATTACTATTACTATTAATTTTCTCATTGTTCCTATCACCCATCCCCTCCCACTTGTGACTGTATGACTGTAACTTTGTCGCTTGTATCCTTACGATTTTTATTGATTGTTTCCTAGTATGATTTGATTGCTTCTTGTACCCTATGACTATCATTAAGTGCTGGACCTGATGATTCTTGATTCTTGACTCTTTTCTTTGATGGACACTGACAGCATTTGCACCAAAGACAAATTCCTTGTGCGTCCAATCACACTTGGCCAATAAAGTATTCATTCTTTCATTCTTTGGAACATTCTCCTGCAGACTCTTCAACATTAAACAGTATCCCACCTGGAATCGCTGCAGGGTTTGCTGCTGGACCCGCCTTATCTCAGAGGGGCAGCCAATGGCCAGCTCTTTGGCCAGCAGCCGGACCGTAGTTGATGGGATAGGTTTCCCATTGTGTCCAGCGGCCTCTGCTGAGCATTCAAAGCAATTGACAGAAACTCATCCGCGATGTTTAGTTTCAGCTCTGGTTTTTTTTTGGCAAGAACAGAGAGGGGAGGGAAGTGGCCTTTTCTTACAAAATAATACCTTTCCCGGCAGGCTGGTTGGGATCTTTAGCAATTCAGAGACAGGAAAAACGGACATTAAGGGGGGTGCATAAGTGCACCGTTGTGCCTCCCGTCCCTGTCCTATTGTCCCCATTTAATCGTACCTCTTTCCTGTATTCTTACTCATGTTTATACTTATACCTATTATTTTGTAAGCGATGGACAAATCAAGTCAATAAATAAAAAATAAATAAACATTGAATCAGAATAGAGCTGGAAGGGGGCCCTGGAGGTCTTCTAGTCCAGCCCCTGTATCATTTCTTACAAGGGACTGTCCAGTCTCTTCTTAAAAACCTCCTGTGATGAAGGAAGGAAGGAAGGAAAGAAAGGAAGGAAGGAAGGAAGGAAGGAAGGAAGGAAGGAAGGAAGGAAGGAAGGAAGGAAGGAAAGAAGGAAGGAAGGGGAAGGGAAGAAGGAAGGGAAGGGAAGGAAGGATAGCAGAATAACAGAGTTGCAAGGGACCTTGGAGGTCTTCTAGTCCAACCCCTGCTCGATCAGGAGATCCTATACCATTTCAGACAAGGGGCTGCCCAGCTCTTGTCACGAGCGTTGGGACCAGGCTGCTTTCTTAGATCCTCCAAATCAAGGATTAAAGGTTCTAAGCTAAGGTGAGATTCGAGACGGTTTAAGACCTGGTTTGTCCGGTTGACCGGACCCTGTTTCTGCTGGCTGGCAGCCAGAGAGCAGGGGATGCAACACTGTGGTTGGTTTTTCCAGTGACGGGCCACTTGCTCCGTTGTGACATCATCGTGGATCTGATCGAGCAGGTGGAAATCGTCTCGCGGACGCGGGAGATCTACGTGGAAGACTCTCCCTTGGAGCTGAGCGTCCGAGCTCTCGACGCCGAAGGTGCCCGATCCAGATCCCGCCCAACCCTTTCCGTAATCCACCTTCCCAGCCGCCTGAAGCGGGCAGAGCAAGAGAAATAATGCGCCTTTCCAGCGGTGCCTTTTTCCCAGCATTGGCTAAGGCCGTTTTATACCTGCCTGCTACCTTCATGGTGGTGCTTTGGGTATCAGGGGAAAAACAAAAATCTACCCTTTGGGGAGGGTTTGTAGAGATGTTTCTTAAAAATTGGAATACTGGATGGTCCTCCCATCTATTATGGCCACAAGCCCTTACGCTCGGCTTTCTCTCTGCAGGGAACACCTTCAGCAGCCTGGAAGGGCTGGAATTTGAGTGGAGCGTCGCCAAGGACGACGAAATGGAAAACGTGGAGCTCTCCAAGAAAATAAGGTGAGGCGGGATCCTGAGCTTCAGGGCAAATCGGCTCTGTGATCCCCAGAAGCAGAGTCGAGTTTAAAAAGTCTTGGGAACAGCCTTTTGCAATAGATAGTAAAAAATTAATTTAAAAAAAAAACCCGACACACCTTTCGCTTACGAGATGCCTACGATCCTGGAAACAAAATGTCTATTAAACCAGGTTAAGTTGCGGTCGCCTTTGTGAGCAAACTTGTTGGAGGTAAATGAGCAAATGGATGGATGGATGGATGGATAGGAAGGTAGATGGATACGTAGATAGATGGATAGGTAGGTGGGTGGATAGGTAAGTGGGTGGGTGGATAGGTGGGTGGGTGGATGGTTGTAGGTAGATGGATAGGTAGGTGGATGGTAGGTAGGTAGATGGATACGTAGATGGATAGGTAGGTGGGTGATAGGTGGATGGATGGTAGGTAGGTAGATGGATAGATAGGTAGATAGATACGTAGGTAGATGGATAGGGTGTGGGGAGGTGGATGTAAGGATGGATGGATAGATAGATGGATTAGATAGACAGACTAGATAGATAGATAGATAGATGATAGATAGATAGACAGATGATGAGATGATAGATAGATAGATAGATAGATAGATTAGGTAGGTAGGTAGGTAGGTAGGGATGGATGTTCAAACGATTGCAGGAGCTGTTCCTTTTGTCTCCTCTGAAACCTGGGCTGCTGCTTCTCCAGGATTTTGAAGTACTCCGAGGCGGAATACTCCCCACCCGACTACATCGTCCAGATGGAAAAGGAGGAGAAACAGGGCGACAGGATTTTGGTCTCGGGAATCAAAACCGGGGCCGCCGTCATCAAGGTCCGAATCCAGGACCCTGTTTACAAGGTGGGTCAGACGGATAAGGGCCCCGTGGGAAGGGTCGGTGGCAAGGCAGGGTCAGCCAGGGATCGGCCCCCTCGGTTCAACCGAGGGTGCCCTCCACAGCTCTGCCCACTTCCCCCAGCCACCCCGCCTCGCTCCCCCCAAACCGAAGGGGGAGAAGGCCCCTCTCAAGCCTCTGCTTTGTTCCTCCCTCCCTTCGCCCAGAAAGTCGCCGCGGCTTTGGTGCGCCTCTTGGTTTTGGAGAATATTTTCCTTATGCCTTCCTACGATGTCTTCCTGCTCGTGGGAGCTTATATCAAATACAGAGTTGGCCAAATAGTTCAGGGAAAGATCACAGGTAGGCCGTTGCGACTGCCCCTGTTCCCCGCCAACGTTGCTCAGGGCGTTTTGGCAGCCCCCCTCCCTGTCTGTCGCTAAGAGCCCCCGGGTGCGTTCGGTGAACCACGAAGGCTTGTTCAGGGCGAGTGAGGAACACCTGGAATCCGCGGACCGTTTTCCTGGCGATCTCAAGCTCAAAAGCTGGTGGTCTTCACCCCGCTAGCTTCCGGCAGCTTCTTAGCCAGGTGTGGTTTGTTTGTTAAGCCATGGTTACGTCCCTCCTGAGAACCCCGGTTGCTGTTTTGAGGGAAATAACACTGAGCAGGAGCGTTTGACGGAGCGGCCTTTTCCCAAATTCAGAGGCTTTAAAAGAGCTGCGTTTTTATTTGTCCTGGTCTCTGACTGCCATAAACCAAATCGAAATTTGCCGTGGAAAATTGCTGCGGGCTTCAGCTCCCAGAAGTGGCTGAGCTGGAGGGGGATTCTGGGACTTGAAGTCCGCAGCTCCGAAAGCAGCTGGAGCGAGGAACAATTGCCCTGGAGCCACGTCTCTTGCAGATCCCCAGCTGAGCGAGGCTGGTTTTGAGGCTGGGCCGGAAGAGGCAAGATGGCTAACAGAAGTGGCTTGTTGGGGAGGGAGCAGTTCACCTGTCAACGTTGCTAGAAGGTTCTCCAACCCCCCTTTTTTTTCCTGCAGAGGTTGAGCTGCCTCTGGAGCACTACGAGCTGGAGCTGCAGGATGAAGTGAAGGCACCCAACGGGTTTCTTTTTCTCCCGGTGGCCCAACTGGACACCAGTACAGCCACCGTCACCGCCCTCCAGCTGGGCCAGGTGAATCTGGCCTTTGTCCATAAGAGTATCATTTGTTAGTGGTCACTGGAGGTAATTCTCATGACCTCTGACCCAACTTTCCTTCCTTCTTCCTTCCTTCTTCCTTCTTTTTTTCTTCCTTCCTTCCTTCTTTCTTTCCTTCCTTCCTTGCCTTCCTTCCTTCTTCCTTCTTTCTTCCTTCTTCCTTCCTTCCTTCCTTTCCTTCCTTCCTTCTTTCTTTCCTTCTTCCTTCTTTCTTTCCTTCTTTCTTTCTTTCTTCCTTCTTCCTTCCTTCCTTCCTTCCTTCCTTCCCTCTTTCTTCCTTTCTTTCCTTCTTTTTCTCTTTCTTTCTTTCTTTTCTCTTTCTTTCTTCCTTCCTTCCTTCCTTCCTTCCTCCCTTCCTTCCTTCCTTCCTTCTTTCTTTCTTTCCTTCTTTCTTTCCTTCTTTCCTTCCTTCCTTCCTTCCTTCCTTCCTTCCTTCCTTCCTTCCTTCCTTCCTTCCCTTCCTTCTTCCTTCCTTGCCTTCCTTCCTTCTTTCTTTCCTTCTTCCTTCCTTCTTTGCCTTCCTCCTCCCTCCCTCCCTCCCTCCCTTCTTTGCCTTCCTTCCTTCCCTGCTGTGCTGAAGGGCAAATGCCACCCTCCTCACGAGTAAGCCCCTTCATCCAAATCCCCTTTCCTTTGCATTGAGCCTACCCTTCCAGTGGGATCTGCTTGGCTTAGCCAGCAGAAACTCCTCCGCCCTCCTGTTTCACCCCCCCCCTTTCAGTTAAAAAAAGAGGAAAAAAAAGTTGAATTCCTTACGGGCGCATTCAGACATCCACATGCGGGGATCGCTAGGCCTTCCGAACTGCACCATATATGTGGTAGAACCGGGATTTCTAGGTAAGAAGCAGAGGGGTTCAAAAACTTGTTTACTGCTGATTCTGTGGGCGTAGCTTGGTGGGAAGGAGACTGCAAAATCTCCAGTCAGAGGGAGTATTTGCTGGTGCTCCGAACTGCTCAAAATTCCCTCTGCGGTTCTCCAGAACTGATCCGAACTGGCTCTGAATACCACCTCTGGGTCAGGCTGCTGCTCCAGTGGCTCCAATCTAGAACAGTGTTTCTCAGCTTTGGGGATTTTCGGATGGCTGGACTTCAACTCCCAGAATCCCCCCAGCCAGCCTGCTCTAGTTCTGGGAACTGAAGTCCCCCACCCATTTTAAAACGAGGAACCCTGATCGATTCTCTGCCCCGAATGAAGACGGGCAGATAGAACGGCGTCGTCTCCAGCTTCCCCTCGTTCCATCCTTTTATAGGCTTCACGGTCCAGCCGGGGAACCGGTGGGTCTTAGAAGCGAGGAGGACATACACCGTCACGGTCGAAGTTTTCGACAAATCCAGCACCAGGGTCTACCCCTCCGACGTGAGTAGGCATCGGGAGAAAACCTGCGTACAGGTAGACCTCAAATGACAACCCTAAGGGAAGTTGCCCACCGTGGCCGTCGCTCGTGACCCACCCGATTTTATGACCTTTGTACAGCATTGTCATTAGACAAAGGCTGCGGTCCTTAAGTGAACCCAGGCTGAACCCAAAGGCCAAAGGTCATGTCGCCACTGTCAGAATGTCGAATCCAGCTCCCTAGGTAGGCCCTCCGGAAGGTCTCATGGTTGCTAAGTAACTAGTGTCAGCCGGTTGGCAGAGCTCCGACAATCCACCCCCATTCAAATCATAAGTCTCTAGCCGCATCTCTCAGAGTTTTAAAAAAACTGATTGATTAGGAGTGACCATGTCGGCGTTACCTGGGTGCAGCCGACTCTAAGACACATCATTCATTTCCCCCTTGACCCTGGTCTTCCCCCCACCCACTGGATGTATATTCTCCAATGGGACACATCCATAGCCAAGAGTCACCAATCATGCTCTCCAGTAATAATCTTGCGTGCCAACAGCTTCGGCTGCCGAGGCGATTATCTGAAGCATTTAAGGAATGCACTGCTTTCCCCCACTCTCCTTCTGCTGGCAATTAAAAAGACCAAAGGAGTATTTTTGTTGTTGTTGTTGTTGACATCAAGGACTGCCTATAATTTACATCTCCTCCACCTGGCCTCGCTGCTAAGTTTTTCCCTTTTCCTGCTCAGATCCTTTTCAATTATTATCATTTTGCCTTTCCAGAACCTCCGAATAACACACCAGTTTCCCCAGGAATATTTCGAGGAGTTCACGTCTTCCGCGAATGGCTCCTATCACACCGTTCGGGTGCTGAAGGAAGGAGTGACGGTGATGAAAGCCATGTTGCTCTCCGTGCTTCTCCAGGTAGGGACCCAAAGGCTCTTCCCCAGCCGAGGGATTTTTTTCCCCTGGCCTGCTGTCTTTAGTTTGAAGTCATCATTCAAATAACTTTAAAGAGGGGCAACTCTGCACGTTTGATCTCCCAACTGGGCCTGGGATGTTTTTCTAAAACAACAACAACAACAACAGGGTGTGGTGGGTTTGGAAGGGGTCAACCCTGATGTATTTAGCACATCTCATTAAAATATTCAACCAAGTAAAACCAAGAAAAGAACTTGGAGCCGTTTAAATGATTTTGCCCAATTCGTAGATTATTCTGTGAGGTGCCGGTGTGAACTTGGTGGTTTTCTTGCAGATATTTCATGACCTAAATAGGTAACATCATCAGTGCTGGAAGGGAACGGGGTTTGTGCAGGAGAAGGGGAGGAGAAAAAAGGAAAAAAAAGTAGGAAGGAGAAGGGAGGGAGGGAGGGAGGGGAGGGAGGGAGGAAGGAAGGAAGGAAGGAAGGAAGGAAGGAAGGAAGGAAGGAAAGGAAGGAAAAGAAAAGAAAGAAGGAAGGAATGAAGGAAGGAGGAAGGAGGAAGGAAGGAAGGAGATGCAAATGAGAAGGAGGGATAAGGAAAGGAAGGAAGGAAGGAAGGAGGGAAGGAAGGAAGATGGGAGGATTAGAAGGAGGGAGGTAAGGAAGGAAGGAGGGAGGGAGGGAGAGAGAGAGAGAGCTGTCAAAAAAAACCACCCCATTTTTTTTTTTAAATTCTGCCTGCAGAGCGGCTTGGAAGATTATTTTGTCTCCCCCATCAGCCACGAGCAAGAAATAAAAATCTACCTTCCCATCACGCTGACCCCCTCCTTCTTAGCCTTCCCCTACCATTCCCTGGATCTCTTGTACCGCTACAAAGTCCAGGTCAGCTGTGCCATTGGACTCCGTTTTGCGGGGAGGGGGGTCCTGGTGGGGGTGTCCCTTATTTCCTCTGAAGCCCTGCCCGTGCCTCTCTGCAGGTGGAGGGGGGCAGCGGCAACTTCACCTGGACCTCCTCCAACCAGTCGGTGGCCACCGTCACTGTCAAAGGCATCGTCGCCGCGGGGCTCACCAAGGGCCAAAGCGCAGTGCAGGCCAGGGACGTGCAGAACCCCTTCCATTTTGGAGAAATCCAGGCAAGTGCCCTGAAGAGCTGGCTCTGACACATCCTTCATTCCCCCTTGACCCACCCCTGGATGTATATTCTCCACTGGGACACATCCATAGCCAAGAGTCATCAATCATGCTCTCCAGTAATAATCTTGCGTGCCAACAGCTTTGGCTGCCTAGCAATTATCTGAAGCATTTAAGGAATGCACTGCTTTCCCCCACTCCCATTCTGCTGGCAACTAAAAGGACCAAAGGAGTATTTTTTACTTGACCTAACCTTCCCCTGCCACGCCCGCCAAGCCATGCCCACAGAACAGGTAGTAAAAATGTTTGAATCCCACCCCAGGTGTATGTGCTGAAGCTGTCCAAGATGGAGCTCCTTCCCTTCCACGCCGACGCCGAGATCGGCCAGGACTTGGAGGTGCAACTGGCGATGTACCACGTTGAGAAGAAGACGGAGGTGGCCACCGCTTTCACCGACTGCTCGCTCCTGGCCTTGGACGTCAGCATGGACAAGCAAGGGGTCTTTGTGTTGAACGAAGAAGGTAAAACCCTCATTAGACCAGCTTTCCTGGTTCGTGAGAGCGCCTCTGAGGGCAGGCTGTTTGGCCTGCAGGTGGGTCTTTGGAGGAGGCACCTGTCTCTCTCTCTTCATTGCTCCCCCCACCCCACCCTCCCAATCCATCTCTTCCGTGAAATATTGTGCAGGATTTCGTGCAAAAATTTGCTGAGAAAAAAAACAACACCATAACAACAGAGATGTTTATTTGTTTACTTTGTTCCTGCCTTTTATTATTATTATAACACAAGCTGGCAAACCTATCTAATAACTCCTCCCTCCCTCCTGTTTTTTTCTTCTTCTTCCCATTAGAACAACAACCCTGTGAGGGGTGGTTGGGTTGAGAGGGAGGAAATGGCTCAAAGTCATCCAGCTGGCTTTCGTGTCTTAAGGTCTTAAGATCCAGTGTCTTAAGGCAGGACTAGAACTCCCAGTCGCCTGGTGATTGGCCCAAAGTCACCCGGCCGGCTTTCCTGCCTGAAACGGGGCTAGGATTCAGGCTCTCCCCCACTTTCTACCCTGGAGTCTGGGGGACCGATAGCTAAGGGGCCAGTCCAGGAGGTTGGGAAGGGTTTGGATTATGGTCCTCGTCATCCTCTGCCTCCCCCAAACCAGCCACGATCTGGTTCCGCAGGGAAGCCGAAAGTCGGCGCCACCTTCTGCTCCACCCTCCAGCTGACCGCCAAGTCCCTGGGGCACACCCTAGTCACGGCCAGCGTCACCGTCTTCGAGGAGTATTTCGAAGCCAGCGCCACTTTCGTGGCTTACGAACCCCTCAAGGTGAGGAGGGGGTCTCGGCCTGGCCTCGGTTCAAGAGGGGAAGCTCTGTGTGTGTGTGTGTGTGTGTGTGTGTGTGAGAGAGAGAGAGAGAGAGAGAGTTTCCCTCCCACATTTCCTCATTTTTGTAGTCCTTAATCAAGGTGGTGAGCCATCAAGGATGTTGGTCGTGTCTGCAGAAAACCGAGCCCCCCTTTCTCCCCCCGCATTTGAAAATCTGTCTGTAATTCTGGAAACTTTGTTCTGCCAGGTTTCCTCCACATTTTTTCTCTGCTCTAAACTGGAAAGCCCACCCCCCTACGAACATAGGATAGGATAGGACAGGATAGGATAAGAGAATAGGATAGGATAGGATAGGATAGGACAGGACAGGATTCAGAAGAGAAGAGAATATAGAGGATAGGAACAGAACAGAACAGAATAGAATATAGAATAGAATAGAATAGAATAGAATAGAATAGAATAGAATAGAATAGAATAGAAAATAGAATAGAATAGAATAGAATAGAATAGAATAGAATAGAATAGAATAGAACAAGGAATAGAATAGAATAGAATAGAACAAGGAATAGAATAGAATAGAATAGAATAGAATAGAATAGAATAGAATAGAGAATAGAATAGAATAGAATAGAATAGAATAGAACAAGGAATAGAATAGAATAGAGTAGAGTAGAGTAGAGTAGAGTAGAGTAGAGTAGAATAGAATAGAATAGAATAGAATAGAACAAGGAATAGAATAGAATAGAATAGAATAGAATAGAGAATAGAATAGAATAGAATAGAATAGAATAGAATAGAATAGAATAGAACAAGGAATAGAATAGAATAGAGTAGAGTAGAGTAGAGTAGTAGAATAGAATAGAATAGAATAGAATAGAATAGAATAGAATAGAATAGAATAGAATAGTTGGAAGGGACCTTGGAGGTCTTCTAGTCCAGCCCCCTGCCTAGGCAGGAAACCCGACACGTCTTCCGGCAATCTCTTTCCCCGTTTTCCTCCAGGCCGTGAACCCTGTGCAGTTGGCCCTGGTGACCTGGCATTCCACGAAGGAGATGGTCTTTGAGGGGGGTCCCGGCCCCTGGGTGTTAGAGCCGTCCCGTTTCTTCCTGGAGCTGAAAACGGACGATAAGAAATTCCACGTGGCAGAAATTCGGCTGCCGGCTCGGAGGAAGCAGAACCAGTACATTTATCGAGTCACCTGCCTGGAATTGGGGGAGCAGGTGAAAGAGGAGGGTGTGTGTGTGAATTCTTTCTACCCGAAGAGGGGGAGGGAAGGAAGGAAGGTAGGAAGGGAAGGAAGGAAGGGAGGGAGGAAGGAAGGAAGGAAGGAAGGAAGGAAGGAAGGAAGGAAGGAAGGAAGGAAGGAAGGAAGGAAGGAAGGAAGGAAGGAAAGGCAATAGTGGAAGTTTCTCAGACACCTGGAATTAAGGAGAAACTTCACAACAGTGAGAACAATTAACCAGTGGAACTGCTTGTCACCGGAAGTTGTGGGTGCTCCATCACTGGAGGTTTTAGGAAAAGCATGGACAGCCAGGGTCTCCTGCTTGAGTGGGGGGGCGGGTTGGACTAGAAGACCTCCAAGGTCCCTTCCAACTCTCTTATTCCACCTTCATGTTTCCTGGGTTGAGGATCACCGAAACCGTGTATTCGTGCTAGAACGCGGTGAGAGCTGCTTCTCCTTTCCCTTGACGTGTAACTCTCTGCCCTGCCATCCAGCTGCCATCCTCAGCCTGGCTGTCCCCTCAACTAGTGGCACAGCTCAGGCCATCCATCCATTCCCCCCTCCTTTTTTCCCCGCTCATCCCCCCAAAGGTCTTCACCTTCGAAGTGGGCAACCACCCCGGAGTGCTCAATCCCAGCCCCGCCGTGGAGATGGTGCAAGTCAGCTTCATTTGTGCCCACCCAGCCAGCATGGCCGTTACGCCCGTGTACAAGTTGGCCGCCGGCGCGCCGGCGTGTCCCTTGCCTCAACACCACAAGCAGCTGGTACGTGCGGGTGGCAAGGCGCCTTTGCCAATGGAGGCGTCCTCTCGTCTGGGAGGGGGCGGGGAGGAAATGTGGGCCTTTGAAGGCATAGCCGCTAAACCTTTTTGTCATTTTATTTTCAAGTTTGTTTTAATGACCGAGAAAGGTTATAACCCTGGAGATCAACTTCACGTAGTGAAACATTAGCGATTTGGCTAGAAGAATTAGAATTAGAATTCTTTTTATGGGCCAAATGTGATTGGACACACAAGGAATTTGTCTTGGTGCAAACGGCCAGTTGAAGAGGCCGAGTGGAACGCGTGGCTGAATTCTTTAGACCCAACAAAAAAAAAAAATCAAATGTGCCCTGTAGGTTGGCAAGATCCATCATTCCGGAATGTGGACCCTTGGCCTGGCTAAATAGCGCCGATGAAAGTTTGCGTTCATTCATAAGCAAGTTTTCGATTGATGGAACTGGAGTTTTAAAATATATATATATATATATATATCGGTTCTCCATCCCGACGAATCAGTTCTGAAACTTTTCCTTGTAATCCTCTGGTTAAGACATTTCAAGATACCTTTCCTTTGCCAAATTAACAGTCCTCTTGGTTTCACAGTAACGTGGGATGCATAGCTTTAAAAGAGAATATCTGTAGCTTTGTAGGGTTGAAAGGGTGGGTCCTTGGTGCTCTCTGAGCTGGGTGGTTTTCTTGCAGACGTCTCATGACCCAACTAGGGAATGACATCAGTGCTAGAAGGGGTGGGGGGGAGGAAGAAAGAGGAGGAAGAGGAGGAGGAAGAAGAAAAGGAGAAAGAGGATGACTGTGGGGTCCTTGGTGCTCTCTGAGCTGGGTGGTTTTCTTGCAGACCTTTCATGGCCCAACTAAGTAACATCATCAGTCCTGGTTTGGTAATCAGAGAACACCCAGGACCCCACAACTCATACCATTCTCCATGTGCCTCTCCAATGAAAGGGGAATGTGAATGCTTTCAGGTCCCCGTGTCCAGCCTGAGGAACACCGTTCTGGAGCTAGCGTTGTTTGACCAGCACCGGAGAAAGTTCGACAACTTTTCTTCTCTCATCCTGGAGTGGACCTCGGCCAACGAAAGCCTGGCTCGCTTCACTCACCCGAGATCCATGCAGATGGTGGACAAGGATGATGGGACCGGACAGACGAGGCTCCACGGTGTGCCTCAGCATTATCCTCTTCCAGTAAAATAGAGGTCCCTCAGCCATTTTCTGTGTCTTCTCCAGATAGCATTCAAGAAGTTTCCTTCTAACGTCTCTTTTTTTTTCTTCCTCCTCCTCCTCCTCCTCCTCCTCCTCCTCCTCCTCCTCCTCCTCCTCCTCCTCCTCCTCCTCCTCCTCCTCCTCCTCCTCCTCCTCCCTCGTCCATTGGGCTCCCCCCAGGACACCAGCTGTTGGAGGTCCACCAGATCAAAGGGACAGTTCTGATTGCGGTCAACTTTGTGAAATATTTGGAGAGAGGTAGCCCAAAAGTGAGTGCGAGGGGAAGGCTGGGTAGAAGGTGGTGGGTGGGGAAGGTTTTAAGTTTTGAGAAGGCAAGGGGTGCGAAACACCTGAAGAGCATCACACAGGAGACCAAGAGCCTGTTGTGTGTGTTATCTCAGAAGGCAAGATGGGAAATAACGGGCAGTTGGGCGACGCCAGAAGGTGGGTGGGTTCTCCATGTCTGAATGAGCTCCTCAGTTCGAATCCTTTCCACAAACGAAGGGTCCATTTCAACCCTAGCTTCCATAACTTCTCGGTGGATGGTCGCCATCCAAAACAGAACCTCCTGAGGACATATATTCCTTTTGAAGGACAATGTCAGGATTCCTGCAGTTGCCCCCAATTAAATCCTGAGTCTCGAGCCAAACTTCCAAGACTTTAAAAGAATTTATTGGTAGTTACCATGTCTGGCACTGCCTGGGTGTAGCCGACTCTGAGACACAGCATTCATTGTCGTCCTTGACCCTGGTTTCCCTTCCCACCCCCTGGGTGTATCATAATTCATATTCTCCAATGGGACACATCCATAGCCCAGAGTCATCCATCATGTTTTCCAGTTAGAAACTTCAGTCACCTAGTTACTATTTTTGAAAACATTGATGGAATGCACTTTCATTTCCAAGCTGCCACGCTGCTCCCCTCTCCCTTTCTGTTGGCAACTCTAAAAAGACCAGAGAAATATTTATTTATTTTTATTTATTTTATTTGGTTTGTCAATTGCTTACAAGATAATAGGTATAAGTAAAAACATAGTTATGAATACATGGATACATATAAGAAAAATAAACCATAGGACAGGGACAGTAGGCACGGTGGTGCGCTTATGCAGGCCCCCTATAGACCTCCTAGGAAAGGGGTGAGGTCAATAGTAGACAGTCTGAGGTTAAAGTTTTTGGGGTTTGGGGAAGAAACTACAGAGTCGGGTAGAGTATTCCAGACATTGACCGCTCTGTTATTGCTGAAGTCGTACTTCCTGCAATCAAGTTTGATGCGGTTTACCTTGAGTTTGCATCTATTGTTTGCTCTTGTGTTGTTATGGTGGAAGCTGAAGTATTTAGGACATTGCAATGTATGATTTTATATACTGTACTATACTTAGATTTTATGAGTTGACAGACCGGAGATGTTGAGGGAACTAATGGGCTCCCAGAGAGTGAAAATCAAAAGAACCAACCTTGTTGATACATACAGAACAGGGGTCCACAAACTTGGCAGCTTTAAGACGTGTGGACTTCAACTCCCAGAATTCCTGAGCTAACATGACTGGAGGAGGAGGAATTCTGGGTGTTGAAGTCCACAAGTCTTAAAGTGGCCAAGTTTGGAGACCCTCTGGTGTAGAAGGAACAATGGCTTCCATATGGGCAGAACCTCCTGCCTAGACACTTGTTGTTGATTTTGTTGTGCATTTTAGGAGGTCTCTAACTCTCCCGCTTCTGCAGCTGTGGAGCTCTTGTTGGTTGACGATGTGACGGTGGTCCCCGATAACGTCACCATGTACAACCATCCCGATGTCAAGGTAGGACCAAGGGTTGGCTTCAGTCAGCTCTGGGGCGTCCAAGGGATGCTTTTATCGGAGTTTCGGAAGCCTTTACGACATCTCTGGGTACTTTTGCGTCCCCCCTAGGAGGTCTTTGCTCTGGTGGAAGGCTCCGGGTACTTCCTCGTCAACAGCAGCACCCAGGACATGGCCAACATCACCTACCTGGAAACGGAGAGCGCCATCCAGGTGAGTGCCCTGGTGGCACCTGGTCTTGGAGATCCTTCTGCAGGGAAGAGGAGAGAGAGCAGCATTTCCGGTCCGGTCCCCTTCATTTCATACGATCCTCACAAGCATCTTGAAGCTCAGGAAGCTTCGTTGGTTGTCACTTTGAGTTGATTGTCACAAGTTCAAAAGGTGCTCTGTAGGACACATTGGAAGTTCAGATGTTCTTCGGACACATTAGAAGTTCAAATGTTCTGTGGGACACGTTGAAAGTTCAGATGTTCTGTAGGACATGTTAGAAGTTCAGATGTTCTGTAGGACACATTGGAAATTCAGATATTCTGTACGACACATTGAAAGTTCAGATGTTTTGTAGGACATGTTAGAAGTTCAGATGTTCTGCAAAACATCTTCTGATCCATGAAATCAAGATTTATTTATCTTTCGTTGTTAACTGCGTATTCATGCCGACCCTAGAAACCACACCGTTCCCTAACATGAACCATTGCTATTAGATTTGCCAGGGGACTATAACTGGGTTAAAGCACAGCTACGAACACACCACCCAGCTCCGACTTTACCCTCCCAGTTTGGGCTCATGGTGGCTTTTTCCAGGTAGTTCCAGTTCTGCCTGGTTCTTTGGCCCTGGAGATCTACGACCTCTGCCTCGCCTTCCTGGGACCGGCTACGGCTTACGTGCGAGTATCAAACATGTACGAACTGGAAGTGGATTTGATTGACAAGGTGAGAAAGGACCCTGTTGGAGAACCGGGTCTGACCATCGTTTAACCACCATTCATTCTCTCTAAAGCGCTTTCCTCCCTTAAAAGAAACAGCCAATCCAGGCTTGTCTTGCCAATGATCCCCTGCAGCTTTTTTTTTTTTTGGTTTCTTCCCCCAGGTTGAGATTGGCAAGTCCGTGCTGGTCTCGGTGCGAGTGTTGGGGTCTCACCGCTCGGCTTTCCGCAGTAAATATTTCACCTACATGCACCTCCAGCTCAAAGCTGCCTCTCCGATCGTGAGCCTGACGTAAGTCTTCTTGCGGAAACTTTGGCCTGGTCACCTTCGGCTCCAGCCGGCCCCGAGGGGCAAAGGGGGGAGAATCCCCCCAGTCTGGGGTATCCCTTATGGCTGAGAACGGGATGATAGAGGTGGAGTTCTCACCTCACAATCAGGCGGCTGTGAGTTCGATCCTCGGTAGACGCTGATATTTCTCTTCTCTCTGGGCACAATGAGAAATATCATCTGCGGAACAAAACTCCGCCCTGGCAACAGGAAAAGGCATCCGGCCAGTAAAAACACTCACCTCCATTCAGTTGCCCAGTCTTCACCCCGCAAAGGGATTATGGGGTTTCTTTAAAAGATGATGATGTCGATTACTGGAGGTTTTCAGCTATCCCTCCAGAGTGGGATAGAAGTGGTGGGTGCTCCATCGCTGGAGGTATTTAGGAAGACGCGGGACCACCATTTGCCTGAAATGGCACAGGGCCTTCTGCTCGGGCATGGGGTTGGACTAGAAGATCTCCAAGGGTCCCTCCCAATTTCTCTTTGTTGTATAAGTCTTTCCCCTCTGGTTCTCGAAGGCCGATGGAGGAACTCGGCGATTATTCCGAAGTCTACATGCTCCGAGCTGTAGCAGTTGGCCAGACGACGTTAGTGGCCACAGCTTGGGACAAAATGGGAGTCAAATTCACGTCCCCGCCACGGAAAGTGGAGGTAAGGCCACGCAAGCCAAGCCCTCAACGTCAAACCCTGCTAGAAACTGCTTGGAAGAGGCTTTGCCAGCATCTACAAAACCAGTGTCAAACTTTACTTTTCTATCGATCGATTTTTTCACAGTTTTGAACAGTTTGTCTTCCCCGGAGATTGATACATTAAAAGCTTCGTCAACGAAAAGATCTGTAAATTAGAAGATTTCCAAATGGAAATCCTTATCAATGGAAAGATTGGCCAACGAAAGCCAACGAAAAGTCTCTGTAAATTTACAGATTTGCAAATGGAAGCGAACGAAAATCTTTATAAATTTAAAAAGTTTGCCAGTCTTTTATCAGTTTAAAGATTTGCGAATCAAAAAAAGATTTGCAAATGAGAACCTTTATACATCTGAAGATTTGCAAATTGAAAAAGGGTCGCAGATTTAAAATTGTCAGTTAAGAGATTTGCAAAATTAAAAGATTTGTGATTTTTATTTTTTTATTTTTTAAAGAAGGATCCATGAATTATCATAGCAAGGTCTTTGTTCTTCGGTCTGTTGGGTAAAATCAGATGTTGCTGCATTCTTACCTTTTTACTAGTGGATACCTGTGCTTTGCTATGAAACTGTGTGGTGGGGTTTAGTTTTGGGGGAGGAAAATGGGGGGGTGGGGTGGATTCTGCCTCTGCCTACCAGCATCCATCAGTATTCACCTGGCAAGCGTCCTGTCAGTGTAGGAGAGAGTTGAGAGCTGTTTGGAAACTGAAAGAGTATTTGCTGTGTGAGCAAGAAGGAGACAGCAAGGAGCCTGGGCGTGGCTTAGCTCAACTGTTCTGTACTGAAGCTGCTTGGTGCTCTGAAACTGAACCTCCTCTGCTTGTGTTTTGCATTTGGAAGAGATTTCTTTTCAGGTGGGGAGTATGAGTAGAACTCCTGAGCATCAGAGCGTGTTTAATAATAATAATAATAATAATAATAATAATAATAATAATAATAATAATAATAATATAATAATAATTAATATAGGAACAACAAACAACAATATAGGAAATGCTCTAAATGAGGGCATTTGGAAAATCCTTTCTTAGTGAGCCCCTAGAAGCCCAGAGGAACCTACAGGTCCAATTTCAAGTTTGTAGACTTGACGGTTCTGGAGATTTTGCGATGATGCTTGAGGGATAATTTCACTTTTATGTATGTATAGATTTCTTTCTTTCTTTCTCACAGGACTAACGTGACACTGTTGTGTGTTTTGCCAGGTGTTCCCCCCTTTCAGGCTGTTCCCTGAAAAAATGACCCTCATCCCACGCAACATGTTGCAGGTGAGACCAGGATCCCCAAGCAGACAACGCCACTTTATGGGGTCGCGGCTTCTCTTCGAAGATTGCGTGGTCACCCCCCGCCCCAGATGAAGTCAGCTCACCCGAGCGGAGAATAGGGGCTGACTTTTGGGGGCGTCTAAAGCAGAAACCCCCTCCCCCCTCCATGCAACGGTCTTCCTGACCCCCAGAATGCTTTGCCTCCCACCGCAGGTGATGTCGGAAGGGGGACCCCAGCCTCAGTCCCTGATCCACTTTTCCATCAGCAACCGAAGCGTGGCCGAGGTGAACGGGCTGGGGCAGGTCAGCGCCAAGGCCGTGGGCACAGCCTTTATCCTGGGCACCATCCGGGCCGTCAACGAAGACACGGGAAAAGTCATTGTCTTCTCCCAGGTACACGTTTCCAGGGCGGGCTGGCAGATGCTCCCCTCACCTGGGACCCCCTCTTATTTTACCCCTTCCGGGCCTCCCGAGACAGTAACAATCACACACTGTTGTGATTTTTGTTTTTATTTCAGTGGCCGTGAAGTATATGCGTTCACGGCCCCTGATGGGTCCCAAACAAGTTTATGCTTAGTTCATACCCCCCCTTCCTCCCTCCACCAGGATCAAGTTGAGCTGGAAGTGGTTCAGCTGCGGATGATTCGAATCCATGCCCCGGCCACCCGACTCGTCACCGGCACCCAGGTGGGTCCCCCGAGCCCACCCCGTTGTGTCTCACGCCCCGTCCCTGAAAATCTGTGGGTGCCCCCTATACATAGATATCTCTATCTCTATATCTATCTAATCCAGAGGTCTCCAAACGTGGCAACTTGTGGACTTCAACTCCCAGAAGTCTTAAAGTTTGCCAAGTTTGGGGACCCTTGATCTATCGATCTACCTGTCTACCTGCCTACCTACCTACCCACCCACCCACTTACCTACCTATCTACCTACTTACCTACCTATACATACATACATATACATGCATATACATACATATAGATATACGTATATAAATCAGAGACCATTTAGAATAAAAAACAGAAAAAAACAGTCTTTAGAATTAACAAGGTTGATACTATATACTTAGCAGAGTTGGACTAGAAGACCTCCAAGGTCCCTTCCAACTTTGTTATTCTGCTATTCTTTTTCCTTCCTTCCTTCCTTCCTTCCTTCCTTCCTTCCTTCCTTCCTTCCTTCCTTCCTTCCTTCCTTCCTTCCTTCCTTCCATTATCACCTTCCTTCCTTCCATTATCTCCTTTTCCATCCTTTCCAGTTCCATGATGTCCTTCCTTCCTCCCACTTTCCTTCCTTCCTTCCTTCCTTCCTTCCTTCCTTCCTTCCTTCCTTTCCTTCCTTCCTTCCTTCCTTCCTTCCTTCCTTCCTTCCTTCCTTCCTTCCTTCCTTCCTTCCTTCCTTCCTTCCAGCCACCTGTTTGGAACGGCATAGTGTCTCCTGCTTCAGTAGGGGATGGGGGTTGGACTAGAAGACCTCCTAGGGTCCCTCCCAACTCGGTTGCCCTGTTCTCTCTTCTTTCCAGATGCCCGTCTACGTCGTGGGCCTGACCAGCAGCCTGACTCCCTTCTCCTTTGGGAACTCTCGCCCACCCCTCACCTTCCACTGGGCAGTGAGCAAGCGAGACATCTTGGACCTTCTCCCCAGGCACTCGGAGGTGTGAAGGACCCTCCCTCCCTGCTTGCAAACCCTCTGGCCCCATTTTAGCCCCCCCTGCCCCCCCCCCAAAAAAGGGCTCTCCTGCAGCGTTTCTCAACCTGGGCGGTGAACTTCAACTAGCTGAGGGATTCTGAGACTCAGAATATCAATATAAACATATTTATTTATATTTAAATAGATTTATCCCACGTGCAGGGACACTACTCCGTCCCTGACTTAACATTATCACTCATGATATGGTGGTTAGGAAATTATTATTATTAAACTAGAATCTGATATTTATCTAGTGATTCTATTATGATGTTTTGATTATGGTTAAATTGAGGGGAATAAATTGAGGGGTGTATAAGATAAAAGGGTGGTACGCTCCAATTTGATACTTAAAGGGGGAATTTTGGGGGAATTATTAGATTTAAGATGGAATTTGTTGAATAAGGAAATAAAGCTATGTGGCAAAAATTGCAAATGTGACAGATCAAAGTATAAAGGTATAATGAATTTAGAATTAAAAAAAATAAGAATGTTAGACTGTAGAATAAGATTTGAGAACATTTAGAGAAAAAGGAATTAAGATAAGATATAAATTGAAAATAATAGTGTCCCCTTTGGCGACTTTCTGGCTTTGCAAATAAATGGGGAGGCCAGATTCACTTAACGACCGCGTGACTAACCCACTGCGGTGATTCCTTTAGCTGCTGTTTTTAAAGTGGGGCCTGTACGCGCTTGAGAAATGCCTCGCTTAGCGACCGGAATGGCGTTCGTAAGTCGAGGACCACCTTCAATATACCGCCCACCTCACCTCACCACCAAGGGACTTTTCCCCCACCAGATTTCGCTGGCCCTTCCTCCGGAGAGCAACTTCGCCATGGCGGTCCAGACCCGTGCCGCGGGCAGGACCAGCCTCAGGGTGGCGGTGAGGACTTCGGACGCCGAAGCCGGACAGTTCGAAGGCAACGTCACCGAACTCTCGGACGAGGTGCAGATCCTGGTAAGGAATCATGAGAACAACCGACGGGCGCTTCCGCTTGGTCTTCCTTCCTCCGTCTGTGGCTGTTCCCAAGGAATCCTAGAAGGGACCCTGGAAGTCATCTAGTCCAACCCTCTTCCCTTGGCAAGAATCCTGATGCCATCTAGTTCGGAGAGCCGGCCAATCCCGCCTCTGACTGGCCCCGCCAACCCCCATCTCTTCTGTGCCTCCCATGGAGTCCCAGCTGATTGGCTGGGACTCTCCTTTGGTTGCCCAGCCCAGGAGAACGGAGCTGGAAAGCAGGTTTAGTGGGCTGGGGAGGGAAGGGGGATTTAGCAGTATACTCTTCCCGCCCTGCCACGCCCCACCAAGCCATCGAGCCTCACTCACCACACCACGCCCACCGAGCCACGCCCACAGCAGATCGCCTGGGTCTCCTTTGGTTGCCCTGCGAGGAGAACGGAGCTGGAAAGCAGGTTAGTGGGATGGGGAGGGAAGGGGGATTGTTCAGTATCCTTCCCCTGCTATGCCCACCAAGCCCACGCCCACCAAGTCACACCATGCCCACCAAGCCACGCCACGCCCCACCAAGCCCACAGAACCGGTAGCAAAAAAAAAAAAAATTGAATCCCACCACTGCTTCCTTTCTTACAGGTGTTCGACAAACTTCAGCTCTTCTCTCCGGAGTGCCCCGTGGAGCAGATCCTGATGTCCATGAATTCGCAGCTCAAGTTACTTACAAACAGGTGCCCAGCGATGGTCCTCAGGGAGGGGTCATATTTCTCCGCAGAGGTGATGGGAAACCAGGTGCCCTGCGGACAAAAACTCTGGCCTTCAAAAAGATATGTCTGTGGAGATTCTCAGGTCCTGGTTGTCTCCCAAAGGTGATTTTGGTTGTTTTTTTCCCCCAAAGAGGCCACTGGACTTTTCTGTTTTTTTTCTTCTGAAGACGTTTCGCTTCTTCATCCAAGAAGCTTCTTCAGCTCTTTCATCACTGCTCTTTCAAACCCCTTTCCCTCCCCCCCGTCCCTTTCTGTTGGCAACCCCTATAAAAGACCCTAGCAATATTCTACACGGACACCTTTCCTTACCCAAAGGGGCGCTTCGTCCTCTTCCCCCTTCCTCTCTTTAGGGACGGGGCCGCCTTTGTCAGCACCCAGATCCTGCAGTGCTTCCCGAATTCCTCGGTCATCGAAGAGGACGGGCATGGCCTCTTGAAGGCCGGGGCCGTCACGGGGACAGCGGTCCTGGAGGTGACCTCCCTGGAGCTCTTTGGCGCCAACCAGACGGTCATCACGGGCGTGCGGGTAAGGGGGTTGGGGTGGGAGGTCTACGGAAGAGCCCTGCCTCGTCCCACAGGGAGCTGAGAGGACCCCCTCCTGCCCCCCCGTTTTCTACCCAGGTGGCCCCAGTCTCTTACCTGGAGTTCAGCAGCACCCCAAAACTCTACACTGCCACCCGGGCACCTCTGCCGGCGTTTCCCTTGGGCATGGCTTTGACGCTGACCGTCCGGTTCTTCGACAGCGCCGGGGTCCGGTTCCACGCCCAGAACAACCAGCTGCACCTGGCCTTGAACAGGTATAAAACTCCCCCTGGGAACGTTGGGCTGCAGCAAACCTCCATTCCCATCAGTAACTCCAATGTATCTCGAAAGTTACCTTGATTAGGATAGTAAACCGGCACCTCTGTGAAAACCCAAATTTAAAAGTTTTTTTCCGGCTTTCCACAACCTCTCAAACTACAAATCCATCCCCCGCTTGGCCGCCATCACATCACATGACCCAATCCCATTCCATCCAAAAAGCAAGATCCTTATTTCATCCCTGCGCCACGCTCAATGACCTCGAACTTGTTAAGCCTGGATTCCCCAACGGGTGTTAAGGAAAACAAACTAAACAGAACGTGCAGCGAAGTCAGATAGGAAGACAGGTAAATGTGTGAGATAAGTTTTCTAGTTAACACGCAGTAAAAATACAGATACGCTTGTGCTATCAAAAATATAGTTTATTCCATTTAAGAATTATAGCATAGTCATAATAAACAGTCCAGTAGTCATATATCATATCAGTCCAATCTTGTCGGGATACTCTATTTGCAAAGTCCGTGTCGAATAGCCAGTGTCAGTACACATATAATAAATCTGTCCAAAACTTATCTTCTCTCCGTTGAGAAATATCTTCAAAGTAATCCAACACTTCTTCTCCTCCCGATCCAGCAAGAACGCAGTCTTCAATAAGCCAGCCAGTAAGAGCCAGAGAGTGCCTTGCTGCTTATATAGTACTTTTACAGCTGCACCCTTAATTACATTCCTTTAGCTTAAAGTCACATACACTTTATCTGACAAACCGTGATTCATCATTTTATTATCTTTACCCAAACCAGTTAGGGTAAAACAATGTTTAAAAAAAGAATTTTATTTTGTCTACTTAGAGCTGCTTCGTTGAAATCATCCCGCCTTCCGCTCTCCCAGGCTATGTGGCAGCGTGGAAGACTGGCTCTTCACCAAAGCTGACCCGTGGTTCATTTCTCTCCCCCCTGCTTCGTGTGTAGGGACGACCTCTTGCTGATCCGGCCCAGCAACCAGAATTACACCTACACCGCCCAAGCTGTGAACCAAGGCGTGACCCTGGTGGGTGTTTGGGATGAGAGACACCCGGGCATGGCCGACTACATTTCTGTCCCCGTGGAACACGCCATCGGGCCCGATCTCTCCGCCCCGCTGGCCGTGGGAGACGTGGTCTGCTTCAGCACACCCTTAGTTAACCAGGAAGGTCAGTGGAACAGCCGTGGGGTCTCCCCTGGGTGTGTGTGTGTGTCTGTCAACTCATAAAACATTTTGTATACACGTTTTATAGTTGACAACAGAAAGAAGTGGGGAAGGGAAGTTTCAAAGAGCAGGCGGCAGTGTGGAATCGAAAGTACATTCCATTCATATTTTCTTCAAAGACCGATTAGATGACTGAAGCTTCTGCCATAATTGGAGAGCATGATTGATGACTCTTGGCTATGGACGTTTTTCATTGGACGATACACCCAGAGGGGTGGGGGTGGGGAAAAAGCAGGATCAAGAGTGACAGTGAATTACTTATCTCAGAGTTGGCTATGCCCAGGTTAGTGCCGGACGTAGAATGGTAGCTTCAGATAAATCCTCTTTAGTTTTGGGAGCGCGGCTCGAGGCTCATGATTTAATCGGAGTAACTGCCGTGATCCTGACTGAATCCCCTCTTAGAGGAGAAAGAAGAGGACGTCAGCAAGGATGAGACAATCCTCACTCTCCAAGAAGAACCCCTGCCTCCTTACTCCCAGTTGCGTTACAGAGGCAGTCCTTGAGTGGTGCGGGGGCCTAAAGGTGGAGTTCTCGCCTCACAATCAGGAGCTGTGAGTTCGGTTCTAGACAGAGGCAGATCTTTCTCTCTCCGGGCACAACGAGAACATTATCTGCTTGAAATGTAACTCCGCACTGGCAACAAGGAAAGGCCTCCGGCCAGTAAAACACTCAGCCCCTGATTCCACCACCCAAGGGATTTATGGGGCCGTGTTTATTAAGCGCTAAGAAATGTAAATGAATAGAAAATTGATAAAATTTATAAAAAAAGAAAAGGACTTTTTCTTTTTAGGAGAACCTGGCACTTGGCAGGTCAGCCCTGGCGACGTGCTGGAGATGGACGTCGTGAGCGGAGCGACCTTCGCAAAACACCCGGGAAAAGCCACCGTCTTCCACGAAATCCCAGGGAAGTGAAAACGTACCGAGAGGTAGAAGCGTCGTGTGTGTGTTTGCAACGTAATATGAATTAAGACCTCATTTTATAGATGCCGATTTAACAGAGTTGGAAGGGGCCTTGGAGATCATCTAGTCCAACCCCAGCCCAAGCAGGGGACCTTTACCTCATTTCTGACGGGCGGCAGTCCCGTCTTCCTCTGGAAAGCTTCCAGGGATGAAGCTCACAAAACTTCTGAAGGCAACTGAGATAATTGCTCTCACCGTCTGAAAATTTCCTCCTTAAATTTTGTTTTTTCTCATTTTAATAGTATTTCTGAGTTCGGAAACAAGCTTCTGGAGACCAGTTCATTGTATTATTTTCTTTAAAAAAAACATTTCTTCCCCGTCTTCTTCTCTCCTCTGTCCTTCCCCAGGTTGTCGTTCATGGCCCGCCGAGACTCCGCCTTCAACTTGGGCCCAAAAACTTCCTCACCAACGCTGCCAACGCCTCCGAATTCCGGGTTTTCATCTCCACAAGCGGCCCAGCCACTCTTCAAGGTAGAAGACGCGGCAGGGTTGGGCTTCCAAAAAAATGTTAGCAAGCAGTTCTCTGCCCGGTGGATGGGTGGGCGTGGCCTAGTCAGCCTCCTGCACCACGGCGGGGGGGGTGTCTCACTCTCCCCGGGCTCCTGAGGCTTCCCTGGAAAGACAGAAGCGAAATATGAAGTAATTGGGGGGTTCATGTTGTGTCTGGATTTAGATGATAGATAGATAGATAGATGGATGATAGGGGTAAGATAGATAGATAGATAGATAGATAGATAGATAGATAGATAGATAGATAGATAGATAGATAGATAGATAGATAGATAGATAGATACATAGATAGATAGATAGATAGATAGATAGATAGATAGATAGATAGATAGATAGATAGATAGATAGATAGATAGATAGATAGATAGATAGATAGATAGATAGATAGATAGATAGATAGATAGATACATGATAGATAGATAGATAGATAGATGATAGATAGATAGATACATGATAGATAGATAGATAGATAGATAGATAGATAGATAGATAGATAGATAGATACCCCTAAATTCACACACATCCTCTTGTCTTGTTTTAGGTCCTTGTGGCTCTGAGCAAATTGAGGCCATCACCGACCTGCTTTCTCCAGAATCCCAGCTGATCTGCCAGCTGGATTTCAACCCCAGCATCCTGGATATTCCAGCCAGCAAAATATTTCACATCCAGCCGGCATTTTACCCAGATAAAGGTAGGCCGGAAGAGAACCCAGTTTCATCCTTGCTTCCCAGGTGTGTGTGTGTGTGGGGGGAGATGCCTTCCACGTGGGGCCGACTTCAACTCCAGGGATCAGGGATGGGCGGGAGCTTTTGAGGACGTAGAGCAGGGGTCCCCAAACTTGGCAAACTTTTAAGACTTGTGGACTTCAGCCCACCAGCTGCCCAGCTTCCTGATTCCGAGGAGGCTCACCCCCCGTGAAACTCCATTTCCGGGGTCTCTTTCCGGCCAAGCCTGGTGGAATCCAGGCGTTTCCGAAAGGCGCGTTTGAAAAGCGTCTCTTTCCTTTTCCGGCTGCCCCCTCCAGGGCTCTACGCTTGCCTGGTGACGGTGAAAGGCCACCCCGAGGAGGATCTGCTGGCCCTCAGCACGGCCGAGGGCTTCGTGGACGTCTCCGCCGCTCTCCGCAGCGAGCGAAGCCCAGAAACCCGAAACCGGGTCACGGTTCCGTTTTGGCCCGCCTTCTTCCTCAACCAGAGCGAGATTGTCCTGAGCAGCTCACAGACGACCAGTGAAATCTTGGTGTTGGGGGCCAGGAGGGTGACGGAAGCCATCGAGGTAAAGTTGCCAAGTCACACACACACACACACACACACACAAGAAATTTAAATGTCTAAATTTAAATGGGTCTCAGTGGAAGAGCCAGGTGGTTTCCAGGTGGATGTGCACCTCCAGGAGCCAGCTAGACCTGGAGGACAGGAGACAGGTGTGAGTCTGTAGGTGCAAAGGGGTGACCCTACGCAAAGTGAGATGCCGGAATCTTCCAAGCGTCGGAAGAATTATCTTTCTGGGTTCGGTTCCAAGTGGGGAAGAAAGACGCTGGAAAAACATGGGAGGCTGTTTGGAAAGATGGTTTAATGGTGGACAGGATCTTGGTTGAGCCTTTGCTGGAGGATGATGTCACGAAAAGGGCTTTTTTGTGCGATTCCTATTATTATAGCTCTACTTGGAGTAAATCTTTGTTATGTAGAATAGGCTGTCCCAGGCCAGAGTAATGGCCCATTAGCCATGGTGGAGGAAGGCTGAGTTTCTACTTCTCTCTTTAGGGGAAATATTTCTGCCTTTTTAAATATTTCCTAGGATATTTCATTTTTTCTAGGAGAGGGGTGGGTGCTGACTTCCTACATCTTAAAAAGTGGACAAGGTTGAGAAACCCTGAGCTAAATTGGTCGCCTTCTGAGGTCCACAGACCTGAAGTTTCAAGGGCCCAGTTTTGATGGGCTTCTCCTCTTTAAAGGTTGTTTATTTTCTGGAACTTTCTCCCCCTAGCCCCACCCAAAACCCCCCTTCCTTAAGAGCTGTTTGTTTCCCCCTCCCCTCCCGCCCTGCCAAGGCCCATCCCACGTCTCCTGTGGTCCAAGTGGACGCCCCCTCCTCCTCCCGGACATGCCCGGGCTTGTCCTCTTCGCCGTCCGTGTGGTCAACCTCACCTCCCTCCACCGGAGGGCAGCACCGGTCTTCGTCAACCTCTCCTGCAGCCTCACCGGCCAGCGGGCGGCTGTCCTGGTGCGGCCGGAGCAGGAGCAACCTCTCGGCTTTGGTGAGCGCGAAGGGAAAACCGACGGTTGGCAGAGAGCTGGCGTGGTTCTTGGGGGGGGGGGTGGCCCCGAGAAGGCCACCACCCAACCATCTTGGTCTTTGCCTTCACACGCCTAGATCTCTGCGCCGAGGCCAGCCTCGTCCGGCAGCTGGTGGGCTCCTACCAGGTCCTCCTCTTCACCGTCTTCGCCGTCCTGGCGTCCACCATGGTCATCTTCCTCAGTGAGTCCCAGCACGTTTGAGCCGGACTCGGGCTCCCCTTAAGCCGCTGGATGGGGGGCGCTAGGTTCAAAGTCTAGCCCAAGTTTTGTAGAATTGCAGAGCCGGAAGGGACCTGGGAGGTCTTCTAGCCCAACCCACTGCTGAAGCAGGAGGAGGCCCCTAGAGAGTTTCAGACGAACTTCTTAAAAACCTCCAGGGTTGGTGTTCAATCAGAGGGAACTCACAACAACAAATCGAGCCCAAAATGTATGTCGCTACGTGAGACATTTTGTCAAGAGTAGCTTGGCCCCGTTTTTGCGGCCTTTCTTGACATGTCTGCTAAGTGAATCCCTGCAGTTGTTCAGTCAGTCACGCGGTTGTGAAGCGAAATCGGCCTTTTTCCCCCGATTGGCTTTGCTTGTCAGGTGGTCGCAAAAGGGGGACACTTCAACCGTCATACATACGAGTCGGTTGCCAAATGGCCCGAATTTTGCTCACAACACGACCCTCCGGAGAGGTCTCAACGGGTCGTGTGAAAAACAGCCCCCCCTTTTTTTCCAACTTCCAACGGTCACTAACCAAGCCATTGTAAGTCAAGGACTACCTATATTCCCCACCCCCCAAGCCGGTTCAAGCCTGGATCCAACCCGCTTTCTCTCCTCTCCCCGCAGTTTACAATGCCTTCCTGAACAGGGTCCAGACCGTCCCAGTGGTCTACATCCCGTCGGCCTCAACGCAGGACGGTGAGTCTCCACAACCAGCCTGGTCCAGAATGCAACCCCAATTCTCCTTTTTGGGTGTGTGTGTGTGTTTTGAAAAGCCAGCAGGCGGCAGGATCCTCGAGTCCTGAAAATTCACCCCTTTCAGCTTTCCTAAAAAAACCTTTCCAACGGGAAGCCAGGGGGTCCGATTCAGTGCTTACCCCAGGGGTCCCCAAACTTGGCAACTTTTAAGACCAGTGGACTTCAGAATTCCTCAGCCAGCATATTTCTGGGAGTTGAAGTCCACAAGTCTTAAAGGTTTGCCAAGTTTTGGCTCACCCGGTTTCCTTTTGGCAGAAGAGGAGAAATAAGGGGTGAGGGTTTTTTGGGGGGGAGGGGGTCATTTCTCAAGCCCCTCTCCCCCTTTCTCTATTCTAGGCTACCTGTACCCTCCTCTGAGCGCTCAGCACCAGCCTTCCAGCCTCAGGAACAGGACCCAGGCCTGGCTGTGGAGCGTGCGAAGATGACTTTCGAGAAGAAGGCAGGCGAGAGTAAAACCCGTGAACCTTTTTTGTTTTTAACGTGACCAGTGTCGTCCTTACAGGGGGAGGCCACGCCGCTCGCCTCCACCACGGTACAGAACCATTAACCCCCAGGTGTGAAAACCTCCCTTTTAACCCAGATTCCCAATAGGGCCAAATTGAATCCCGCAGAGAGAAACGGGGGGCAGGTGGAGACCACAACAACTCAACCCGCAAAAAAAAATGAAACCAAAAATTGTCTTTATATCCAAACTTTATTGAATGAAATGGGTAAGGCTACAAGGACAGCGCCAGAGCCACAAGGGGAAGAGTGGTTTTTTTTTCCTCCACCCTTATCCCATAGCCGCCGCTGGTAGCAACTCAAGCCCTCAAAAATAACTCTACACATTTCCCCCAACTCCATTGCATAATATACTCTGACATCGTTGCCCCAGAGAAACTGAGGGTCGCAGCCGTCAACTGTTCCCATGTTCCCCACCCATCCCGTGCCAAAATGTCCACTGTTTAATGTTGCTTTCGCCGGAAAGAGCATCCTGCAAGGAGAACAAACAAACAAAAAATGCAAAAACGAGCTGTTACTGTCTGCACTTATAACCATAATTGCCATGTTTGCTTTGTTTTGTTTTTTCTGGGGAGAAAACGTTTTTGGATCCATCTCTTATGACCCCATCTATACAAAATCAGCCTGCTGAGTCAGAGTTTTGCAGTGGGAGGAAGCGGCTTTCAAACATTGCTCTGCATTTAATGTTGTTGAAACACACACACTTCCCTCCCCACCCCCTAAAAAAATCCCCTAAAGATTGAAAGACGACACCCCTAAAACTCTCAACCTGCTGCCTGGCTACAATTCCATGTTTTTCCTCAGTTCTGACACCAGAGACACACCTGGGAGGGAATGATTCCCGCTTACCTTCTGTCAACCTTGCCTTTCCACCAGTGGGCTGGCACAACACGGTCGAGCAGCCGACGCACAACACAACCGTCTGGGCGTGACTGAAAACCGTGGTGATTTTGTAGCAACCTGGAGCAGAAAAGGCAAAGCAAATATTTAGTGTGTTAAGAACATGAAGGGTTGGTTTTTTTGTGTTTTTGCTGTCGCAGCCAACAAATCCTCAGGTTTCCTCTCCTTCCTCTGCACCACCTTTGAGAACAAAATAGGTTTGAACTACTCCAGGGTGCTACTGCATGCTCCCGCAACACGCAAGAGGCCGTGTCACGAGTCATATTGACAACTGAGGATTTCCCACGGCTCCAGTTAAGCGTGTGGGTCAGTTCAGCCGGGCCAGATTCTCACGTGCAACCTGGGAAACGGGGAAGGGGTCAGTCTGGATGCCTCCCTTGCCCTGCATTGCCCTTGTTGATGCAACAGCTGTTGCAAACAACCCGCTGCAGCAACAGGAATATATTTCGTGGTTTTTCTGCAGCCCATCAGCTCTTGAGGTGGTTGCGCTCAGCTCTTTGGGACCACCTGCACAAAGACACCCCCACGATCTCAACCGGCAGCTCCAGCCACCAGATTTATTGCGGAGGGTATTAAGGCATATATTTAGCATCTGTCCCAGGGCTGGACTAGATGACTGCCAAGGCCCCCTTCCGACTCTGTTCTTCAGTCTTTCTAAGCAAAGGGATGGACTGGGTGACCTCGGGGATTCCTTTCCCACCCTGTTATTCGAAGCGGAGGGTGGACTAGATAATCTCCAAGGCCTCTTCCAAACCCCGTCTTCTGAGCTGGGGGGGCTCGGCTGGATGACCTCCTTGACGCCTTGCAAGTCTTGTTATTCTGTCTGCTGGGCAAGGGGGAGGACGAGGTCCCTTCCAACCTCTTGTCTTCTGAGCAGGGGGCTCGGCTAGATGCCCTCGGGAGTCCCTTTCAACTCAAGTTATCCCGTCTTTTGAGCAGGGGGCTCAACTGGATGATCCTCAAGGTCCCTTCCCAACTCTAGTTATTCCATCTTCTGAGGGGGCTCGGCTAGATGACCTCGACCTCTTTGCAACTGTAGTTATCCCATCTTCTGAGCAGGAGGGCTCGGCTGGATGACCTCTGAAGCCCCTTCCAACTGTATTATCCCATCTTCCGAGCAGGGGGGATGGACTAGATGACTCTCAAGGTCCCTTCCAACCTCTTCTTCCATCTTCTGAGCAGGAGGGCTCGGCTGGATGCCCTCTGAAGCCCCTTCCAACTCTATTATCCCATCTTCCGAGCAGGGGGATGGACTAGATGACTCTCAAGGTCCCTTCCAACCTCTTCTTCCATCTTCTGAGCAGGAGGGCTCGGCTGGATGCCCTCTGAAGCCCCTTCCAACTCTATTATCCCATCTTCCGAGGCGGGGATGGACTAGATGACCCTCAAGGTCCCTTCCAACCTCTTCCATCTTTTGAGCAGGAGGGCTCGGCTGGATGCCCTCTGAAGCCCCTTCCAACTCTAGCTATCCCATCTTCTGAGCAGGGGGCGGACTGATGACCTCTGAAGCCCCTCGCAACTCTTGTTATCCTGTTTTTGTTTTGTTTCCCCCCGCCCATCCCGTGCAAGTGTTTGCGGGGCCTGGCTGGATGGCTCCCCACCCCACCCCCACGCCCCTCACCCGGGCACTTGACGTCCATGAAGTAGGAGTTGGGGCTCTGCACCAGGCGCTTCTTCTTGTGCTTCCGCTTCTCTTCCTCGGGGGAGGGGTGCAGGAGGTCCTTCGCGAGCTGCGGGGGAGAGAAGAGAGACCAAAATAGAGAGAGGGGATGAGACCCCGCCCCCTCCTCCTCCTCCCCCAGGCTCCAATCCCGCCCCCCCCCCCAACCGCCTCCACGCCGCCATCTTGAGCCTCGGCGGCGTGGCCAGCTCAGCGTGGGCCTCCCCCTCCCCGCTCTTGGGAGGCCCGGAGAAGCCCTCGAGGCGGCCCCGGAAGGTGCCCCCGGGCGAGGGGAGAAGGGAGCGGGGCCCGCCGGGGAGGCCGAGCCCGCAGAGAGACGCACCGGCATGTTCGCGTGGAGGCAGCTGCGGACGAAAAGGAGGCCGGCCGGAAGGAGGGAGGGCTATATCCGCTGCGGGGTTTCCCCCGCACGGGGCGGAAGTCCGCGGAGGGTGGGCGGGGCGAAAAGGGCGCCATCTTGGGGAGGTCTAAGGAGGAGGAGGAGGAGGAAAGGGGGGCGGGGCAGAGGGAGGGAGCCATCTTGGGCGCCATTTTGAGACGGAGGACAAAGGCGTCCCCTCCCCCCCTCCTTCTTGTCCTCCTCACAGCCCTGCAGGGTAGGCCGGGCTGAGGAAGATATTTATTCTTCTGCTGCTGCCCTCCCACACACACACACACACAAACACAAACAACACCCACGCAAGGCACAATGTCCCATTGTCTTACTCGGCTCTTCCCTTGCTCTGAAGGCTTACCAAGACTCTAGTCCTCATGGAAGAGGTTTATTCTTCTGGTGGTCCCCCAACACACACAACAAACACACACACACACTCACAATGCACACAACACACACACACACACACACACACACACACACAACAGATACACACTGTCCCGTTCTCATGCTCAGCTCTTCCCTTGCTCTGATGGCTTACTAAGGCTCTAGTCCTCATGGAATAAATTTATTCTTTGGGTGCTCCCCCAACGCACACAACAAACATACACACACTCACCGTGCACTGTTCCCTTGTCAAGAAATGCATGACGTAGTTTTAAACGCCGGCGGTCATTGAACATTATGGACACCAGATTTAATCAGGACGCCAAATATTTCCATATTTTGCAAGGACATTTTTTTTTAATTAATTTATCCAGATTATAAAAGAGAAAAGAGAATGAAAACGATAGGAAACCAGAGGAGGAAAAAAGGAAAAAGGAGAGTGTGTAGCGGAAAAGGGGAAAAAATGCAAAAAAAAGCCCATTAACTTCTAACTCTTTTTAGACCAGTGGAAAATAATAGACATTACAGCCTCATTTTTTTTAACTTTTGCATAATAATATATGCGCCATCCATTTCTATAACAAAAAGTCTAATCTAATCAGCAAGCTCCAACATCCAACTTTCGTTTTTATTGCTTATCTCAAACACAACATCCTGTGAAGTGTTTTCCAAGCCGAAACAAACATGAGAAGGGTTCCCAATAAAATAACAATCGTTTAAATAAACAATATTAATCAACAATATTTCAAGGATGAGGATGACAGCAACAGAAAAAAAAACCTCCTCCTGGGAATTTTGCATTTTTTGTTGCAAAACAAAAATGGATCCTTTGCTCAAGGCTGCCTCTTCCCTCTCCCTCCCTCCCTCCCTCTGCCTGAGGAAGGCACTCTGCCCATGCTCAGGGGCCCTCTTTTTCTCACGCCCCCAGGGAGCTCTCCAGCTCCTTCTTGGCAAAGGAATGAATGAATTCCCAGCAGCAGCCGCCACAGCTGGACGATGCTTCCTCCTCCTCCTCCTCTCCATATGAGTCAGGGGTCAACCCCTCCTGCCTTGGGGTGGGGGGGGGGCTGCTTCCCTGCCCATTTTGGGGATGGGGGGAGGGAGGGCCTTGTCAGAGGAGGAGGAGGAAGAGGAGGAAGAGGAGGGCAGAGGGAAAACTTCAGCCCCTCCTTCCCCAAAGTTTCTTCCCGGCTGGATCCTCACCTTTTATTTTGTCCCCTTGTTTTTCTTTTCTTTCTTTCTTTCCAGGAGCCCCTTCCCCACAGATCCCCCCCCCACACCCAGGGAGGAGAGGGGCCGGCCAGTCCCCCCTCAAAATGGCCAAATCTTATGACCACCTTTTCAAACTCCTCCTGATCGGGGACAGCGGAGTGGGCAAGACTTGTCTCATCATCCGCTTCTCCGAGGACAGCTTCAGCGGCACCTACATCAGCACCATCGGTGAGGAGGAGGAGGGGGGGCTTCTGCAGAGACCCTCCCCTGACCCTTAACCCCCTCCCCATCGCCAACCCCCAACCCAAATAAGAGCAGGATAGCCGGGAGCGGCAGCAGCCCCCTGTCCAGGGCGTTGGGTGGGTTCTTCTTCTCCACTCCCCTAGCATCTCTTCCCACCCCAAGCTGCACGTCCGCTATCCCAGGGCTTGGGGCTGTGGATGATGGGAATCGGGGTGGGGGAAAGGGGGGAGAAAGCTGCTGGAAAGGGAGGTTGGGGGCTGATCCGCGGTGTGTGTCCCCCATTTCAAGATTTGCAACGCTCTTTGTAAGGATTGGAGTGATGGGAAGCTGCAGCTTTTCTGTGTGTGTGTGAATTTGGGTCTTTTGGGGTTCAGCTCATCCATTATCGGGGTTGCAGTCGGGGTCAGGAGAGGCGGGCCAGGTGCGAAACACTATAGAGTCCCCTCCTCCCCAAAGAGGGAAGAAACAATCAAAAGAAATGTCCCAATTTTGGTTTCAATCAGCACATCCTTCCTTTTTTTGGTGGTGGCGGCAAATCAAATAAAATAAATCCAAACTCCATGAGGACTAGAATCTGGGCTGAGTCGGGCCAAGCTTGACGATGGAGAAGCTCTGACTGGGCACCCTCCAAGGTCTGAGTTCAATCAATAGGCTGGGAAATGAGTCGTTCCCCCCCACCCACCCACCCACCTGAAAGGATTGGAGACCCCAAATTGAACACGGGGAGAGGAACCTGGTGAAGTAAACCTGGTGGAAACGGCGAGTAAGGACAAATTCCGGTTTTCTTTCCTCCCCCCTCCCCCTGCAGGCATCGATTTCAAAATCCGGACTGTGGAAGTGGAGGGTAAAAGGATTAAATTGCAGGTTTGGTAAGTGCTTCTAGAACGGATTTTGTGTGTGTGTGTGTGTGTGTGTAATTGTGGAGGAGGTAGGTGGATTATGGAGTAGGGAGTCAAAAAGGGTGGGGTTAAACGCCTCAGGCGGGTGGGAAGCAGGACCCTTTGTGACTGTTTGGGAAAAAGAAGAAGGAAGGAAAAGAAGAAGAAAAATTATTATTTTGGAGAAGATCAGCAGAAAATGGGGAGCTGGTTTTAAGATGGGTTAGGGAGTCAGCTGTGCATGATGGGGGTGAGAGTCCAACGTATTGGCAAGGCTACGATGGGGAGAGGTGGTCGTCCGTCCGTCCGTCCGTCCGTCCAGAATTGGCCCAATTGTACTCAACTAAACCCTCAACTTGATGATGGGAATCGGGAGCAGAATTTCCACCGGGGAGCGAGGCGGCCGTTAAAGCGAGCCGCCTCCGATTTCATGAGAGCGTTTTAAGCTTCCCGCCTCCGCTCTTAAGCGAATCCTCCGGTCGTTTGAAGCAAATCGGGTTTCTCCCCCACTGGCTTGGCTCGTTGTGGCTCATCGTAAATGTGCGTCGGTGGCCAAGCACCCCAATTTTGAACGCGGGGGATTCTGTGGCCGTCGTAAGTGCGAGGATCGGTGAGAAGTCACTCTTTTTAACGACGAGGGGAAATGATTTATTTATTTTTTTAAAAAAAGACCCATTGTTCCTTGCAGGGACACGGCTGGCCAGGAGAGGTTCAAGACCATTACAACCGCCTACTACCGAGGAGCCATGGTAAGGGGGCTGCCACCCCTTGGAGACACCCCCCCCCAAATGAGCAGCACCTGAGACATTTTGGGAAGCCCCAGAAGGGGGGAAAAAAAACCAGATCCAGATCCAATTAAAATAAAACGATTCAGACAATGAAATGGTATAGGATTCCCTGCCTAAGCAGGGGGTTGGACTGGAAGACCTCCCAGGTCCCTTCCAACTCCGTTATTCTGCTATCCTTCCTTCCTTCCTTCCACCTTCCTTCCTTCCTTCCTTCCTTCCTTCCTTCCTTCCTTCCTTCCTTCCTTCCTTCCTTCAATTCCTTCCATCCATCCTTCCTTCCTTCAATTCCTTCCATCCATCCTTCCTATCTTCCTTCCTCCTTCCTTCCTTCCTCCTTCCTTCCTTCCTTCCTTCCTTCCTTCCTTCCTTCATTCTTCCATCCATCCATCCTTCCTTCCTTCCTTCCTCCTAATTACTTACCTTACTTAAGGGGGTTGGACTAGAAGACCTCCAAGGTCCCTTCCAACTTGTTATTCTGCTATCCTTCCTTCCTTCCTTCCTTCCATCCTTCCATCCTTCCTTCCTTCCTTCCTTCCTTCCTTCCTTCCATTCCCATTCCTTCCATCCATCCTTCCTATCTTCCTTCCTCCCTCCCTCCCTTCCTTCCTTCCTTCCTTCCTTCCTTCTTCCTTCCATCCATCCATCCTTCCTTCCTTCCTTCCCTCCCTAATTACTACTTACTTACTTACTTAGGAGGGTTGGACTAGAAGACCTCCAAGGTCCCTTCCAACTTGTTATTCTGCTATCCTTCCTTCCTTCCTTCCTTCCTTCCATCCTTCCATCCTTCCTTCCTTCCATCCATCCTTCCTTCCTTCCTTCCTTCCTTCCTTCCTTCCTTCCTTCCTTCCTTCCTTCCTTCCATTCCTTCATTCCTTCCATCCATCCTTCCTATCTTCCTTCCTCCCTCCCTCCTTCCTTCCTTCCTTCCTTCCTTCCTTCCTTCCTTCCTTCCTTCCTTCCTTCCTTCCTTCCTTCCTTCCTTCCTTCAATTCCTTCCATCCATCCATCCTTCCTTCCTTCCTTCCCTCCCTAATTACTACTTACTTACTTACTTAGGAGGGGGTTGGACTAGAAGACCTCCAAGGTCCCTTCCAACTCTGTTATTCTATTCGAAATTGGATTCCTCTGCATTGCCACGCTTTGCCAGGTGCACGACGGGGACCAATCTGGCTCCCCCCCCCAAATATAAGATTTGCTCTTATTAAATTGATTAAAAATAATTCCCCCACCACCCCCACTCTGTGGTCCAAAATATCCCTGGCGAAACAGGCACCGGATGTAAGAGGAACGACAGGAGAGGAAGAAGAAGAAGGGATGGGGAGGACGGAGGGAGAAAAAAGGTGTCAGTGTGGCTCTTTCCCCTTCGGTCTCATCGGGGAGCAGGATGGGGGGAGGGGAGGCCCAAAGAACGGGGAAGGCCCCTCTCCCAGAGTGGCCCCCCCTCCCCACAGATCCCCCAATTCTGTCGTAGGGAATTATTCTCGTCTACGACATCACGGATGAGAAATCCTTCGAGAACATTCAAAATTGGATGAAGAGCATCAAAGAGGTGGGTGCAAAATGGTGCTGGGGGTGGGTGGGTGAAGATTTCAAAAGGGGACCAGCCTTTTTTTGGGGGGGTAGCTAGTGGGACCTCCCCCACACACCCTCTGACCTTTGGCCCCATAGAATTCCCCCCATCCTATCCTGTTTTCCATCCATCCTTGATTCAGATCCGGGATGACAAAAATAGGCAAATGATGGCCAACACTGCCCTCTGGTGGCCAAAATCCAGAACAGGCTCTGAACAGACAGAGACGTCTGCCCTCTAGTGGCTACAGGGGATCATTGGTTGTTGTTGTTTTTTTCACAGGGAGGGGTGGTGGTGGTTATGGTTTGTTATTAGGGCTTTTAAATTTATTTATTTTTAAAGGATTTTGCGTGTTCTGTTCTTTGGTTATTTGCCTTCCTTTGGGGCGAGTCCTTTTAACGCCACAGTCCCGTATGCAAGATGGCCGGCTGTAGGAATTGAATAAATTAGTAAATATTTACCAAAATAGGTTGATGGTTTGTTTTAGGAATGGTGGGTGGAAATATCACTTCCACCAAAGAGAGGGGGGATGTCCATTTCTGGGATCCAGCCTTAAATGTTCTTCCTTCTTTCCTCCCTACTTCCTTCCCTTCCCTTCCTCCTTCCTACTGTCCTTCCTTACCTCCTTATCTCCCTCCCTCCCTCTCTCCATCCTTCTTTCTTCCCTTCCTTTCCTTCCTTCCCTATCTCTTCCTTTTTATCTCTTCCTTCCTTTTTATCTCTTCCTTTCTTCTCTATCTCTTCCTTCTTTATCTCTTCCTTCTCTATCTCTCCTTTCTTCCTTCTCTATCCCTTCTTACTTTTATCTCTTCCTTCTCTATCCCTCCCTCCTTCCTTCCTTCCCTATCTCTTCCTTTTTATTTCTTCCTTACTTTTTTCTCTTCCTTCCTTCTCTATCCCTCCCTCCTTCCTTCCTTCCCTATCTCTTCCTTTTTTATCTCTTCCTTACTTTTTATCTCTTCCTTCCTTCTCTATCCCTCCCGCCTTCCTTCCTTCCCTATCTCTTTCCTCCTTTTTAATCTTCCTTCCTTCTCTATCCCTCCTGCCTTCCTTCCTTCCCTATCTCTTCCTTTTTATTTCTTCCTTACTTTTTCTCTTCCTTCCTTCTCTATCTCTCCCTCCTTCCTTCCTTCCCTATCTCTTCCTTTTTATCTCTTCCTTCCTTTTTTATCTCTTCCTTCCTTCTCTATCCCTCCCTCCCTTCCTTCCCTATTGCTTCCTTTTTTTTGTCCCTTCCTTCCTTCCCTCCCTGTCTCTTCCCTCCTTTTTATTTATCTTCCTTCCTTTTCTCTACCTCTCTCCCTCTCTCCCTTCCCTTTTCCCAGAATGCCTCAGCCGGCGTGGAGCGCCTCCTGCTGGGGAACAAGTGTGACATGGAGATGAAGCGCAAAGTCTCCCGGGACCAAGCCGAGAAGGTATCCGGGTGCAGTGAATCGCGGGACGGGGGGGGGGATGCGTGCATGCGCAGAGTGCAACTGGTGTTGTTGGCTTTGGCTCTCCCGCTTCATGACTTCTTTCTCGGCAGCTGTGCAGGGAACACGGGATCAAGTTCTTTGAGACCAGCGCCAAGTCCAGCTTGAACGTGGAGGAGGTGAGGGGTCTGCTTGGGCCCGGGGACCCCCTCCCCCCAAAAAAGCCACACAGAGACACACAAGCACACCCATTTGGCTTCCAGGTCCCGTTGCCCGTTGCCCCTGGGGCTGCAGGAGACGAGGCAGCCTTGGCAGGCGGGGTGGGGGACCCTGGACTTCTGCCTTCTGGGGGAGGGTGGGGGGCCCAGCCCGAGCAGGGGCTTCTCCAAGTAGTAAACAGCCGAAAACAAAATTATGGATCCCCTGGTCTGTTTATTTTTATTTATTTTTCTCTCCTCAACTTCAGGCGTTCAATACTTTGGCTCGCGACATTCTTCTCAAATCGGTCAAGAAATCGGTGAGTGCCCCGTGGGGAGTGAAAACCGCCAGTAAAATGTGACCAAATCCCTCCTCTTCCTTCCACTCCTCTTTCTGTTTTTCTTTCTGTTTCTGTTTCCTCTTCCTCCTCCTCCTCCTCCTCATTCCAGAAATGGATGGGCTTAGATTGAAAACCAAACAGAAAGAAGAAAACAGAATTATTTCTTCTTCTTCTTCTTCTTCTTCTTCTTCTTCTTCTTCTTCTTCTTCTTCTTCTTCTTCTTCTTCTTCTTCTTCTTCTTCTTCTTCTTCTTCTTCTTCTTCTTCTTCTTCTTCTTCTTCTTCTTCTTCTTCTTCTCCTCCCTCCTCCTCCTCCTCCTCCTCCTCCTCCTCCTCCCACCCCCTCTTACTCCTCCTTTTCCATCATCCTTCCTCCTTTTTATCCTCCTCCTCTATTCTTTCTCCTCTTCCACAACCTTCCTCGTTTTCTTTCTCGTCCTCCTCTTCCTTTTTCTCCTCCTCCTCCCACTCTTTCCCTTCCTCCATAATCATCGTCTCTCCTCCTTCCTTTTTTCTTCGCCTCCTCCTTCTCCCCTCTCTCTCCTCCTCCTCCTCTTCCTTCCCCTTCTTGGACCATCCGTGGTCAACCAGCTCCTAACTCCCCATCTCTTCTTCTTCTTCTGCTTCTTCTTCCAGGCTCAGCTCCCCAAGAGGCCTCTGGAACCGAAAGCCACACCAAAAACCAGCTCCAAGTGCTCCTTGCTGTAACCGCTAGCCAGCCCGTTTGGAAACATCCCTATCCCGGGCCGTTTGGCCCCTCTGCCTCCCCCCCAGACTCCCAGTCGTTTCGGGCTGGATCCTGGAAGGACTTGGACACCATTTCCCTGACTTCTTATTCTTCTTCATCATCGTCGTTTTCCATTTGGGGACTCTGCCTTTTAATAATAACAGATAATCAGAGTTGGAAGGGACCTTATAGGTCATCTAGTCCAACCCCCCGCCCAAGCGGGAGACCCTACACCAGGAGGAGGGAAGGAGAGTTTGGGGAGGGAGGGAGTCCCAGAGCTGAAGAGGGAGAGGTTGAAAAATTGGGGAGGGGGTGTTAATAACTGGGGATGTCAGCTTCCCCTGCCCAAATCCCTGCATTCTCCAGACATTTTGCCAGCCGATGTTTACAACTTTAAAATAGGCGAACTTCCAACTCCCAGCCTTGCTAGCTGGGGAATTCTGGGAATTGGAAGCCCACCCATCTTGAAAGTTGTTAAAATAGAATAAAAAAATACCAAGCCCTGTAGCTCCGCAGTGCCTTTAAATAGACATAGGAAAGAATCAGATTGGGAATCTCACAGCAGGAGGAGAAAAATCTTTAAAAAAATAAAAGTATATAAATATATATATATTTCTGCCTGCTGGGACTCTGCACTTTGGATGGGTGGAAACCCACAAGGAACCAGTCACATGCTGGGGGACCAATTGCCTTTTGTAAATCTGTGAAGACGATTAAATATTTGCAGGTTTTTTTCCGAAAATCCGGTGTGTTGAAAAGTCATTTTCTGGATTCCGCGAGGGGAAGGGAGCCAAAAGGGAGGGAGAAACACCTTGGGAAGGGTCTTTAATTGTTCAAATAGGAGCTTCTGTCCTGTCCCCTTGAAGAGAAAGCGTAGGACCACTCATATTCCAACCCATCTTACAGGGTTGTTGTTATGGGAAAACAGGAGGAGGGAAGAGTATTGTGTATGCTTGACATCTTGAGTTACTTAGAAAAGTAATAGGCAGGAGAAAAATAATAATAAAATGTCCATATTCATCTCTCTGTAGATGAGCTTTTAGTACATGTTGATAGATAGATATGATAGATAGATAGATAGATAGATAGATAGATAGATAGATAGATAGATAGATAGATAGATAGATAGATAGATATGGTAGATAGATATGGTAGATAGATAGATAGATAAATAGATATGATAGATAGATAGATAGATGATAGATGATAGATAGATAGATAAATAGATATGATAGGTAGATAGATAGATAGACAGACAGACAGATAGATATGATAGAGATCAATGAGATAGAATGATAGAAAAGAATGGGATGGGAAGGAAAGGGAAGAGAAGAGAATTCTTTATTGGCCAAGTGTGATTGGACACACAAGGAACTTGTCTGATGCATAAGTTATTAGCGTACATAAAGAAAAAATTATGAATAGATGAATCAGATAGAAAACAGTGCATAGATGATATAGATAGAAATACAGGGAGATAGTTGATAGAATAGATATAATAGATGATAGATTGATATTTGACGGACAGACATGTAGGAGGAATAGGTGGGTGGATGGATAGATGGAGGAATAGATAGTAATAGTATCAGATAGAAACATAGTGGATGGATAGATAAGTAGATACATAGATGATAGAAATATCAGAGATAGATTGATAGATAACCAGATAGATTTGGCAGCTAATAAATGCAACTATTTATTTATGGCATACAACCAAAGCGATATACAAATTCACGCAGACATGCTATGAACGCCTATAAATACACGCCTAAGTCCCACATATACAGGACGATAATAATTGTCCGTCCTCTTTCTCCGAGCTGCAACCGAAGACCCGAAGTGCCTGGTCGGCAAACCCAAAAACGGACTTGAGCCCCTTTGCGTTCGGCTGGGCAAAGAGCCTTTTTGTTTATTTATTTTTCCCCGCGCGTGCGCAGAGCGCCGGCCCGTTGCCTTTCTTTCCCAGAATGCACCCCGTGTGTGAGGGCGGAAGTGCCGGGCGAGGATGGGGCCAAGATGGCGCCTGGCGCTCTGGGCGATTTTGGGTTTGGTGGTCGCCCCTTCGCGGTAAGTGGGGGGTCCCCCTCGTGGGGTGGGGGTGGGGAGACCCAGGTGGGGGTGGGTGGGGAGGGGTCCTTTTAGGAGGGAGGGCAGTCTCTTTCTGGAGGGGCCAATGCTCCCCCAGCCAGCTGCTCCTGGGTTGGACTACAAGTCCCATGGGGCTCAGGACCACCAAGGTGGGGGTGGGTGGGGGAGGATAAGAGGTGTAGCCTTGTGGGTTAAAAAAAAACGACGGGGGAGGGTCATTGAACCCCCTTTCTAGGCTCCCCCTGCACCTCTCCTTGCTGGCTGGGGGATGATGGGTGGTGTAGTCCTTGAAATGTCGACGATACGAAATGCTGCTAAATGAGGGGGACCATTCAAAAAATAAAGCAAAAGGGGGCGGTTGCCTGCCAAAATATGGGAGGGGGAATGAACGATTGGATTTTTAAATTAATTTTATTTTTAAATCATTTGGGCTAACTTGAGCTCCGTCCGTTCGTGGTCCTCGACTTAACGACGGGCCACCGAGCCCAAAACGGCTAAGGGAAACCTTTTTATCCAGTGAGTTTGGAGACCCGTTTCACGACCTTTCCGGCCGCCGCCGCCGTGGAGTGAATGCAAGCTGACCTCTCTTGTCTCTCGCAGGTCGGCCGAGGGAATCGCCAAGAACGATGCCAAAGCGCCAGGTAAGGATTTCGCACTCGGCACCAGCAAGGTGGCACCGATATGGGGGGTGATCTCGGGGTACCTCAAAAAAAAAAAAAAAAAGAAAGAAAGAAAGAAAAAGGGAGCGGGCGCTATTTTCACCCCGTTGTCCCGTTCGGCTTTCCCGCAGCGAGTCTGACGGGCACAACTCCGTGTTGGCGGAGGGAGGATTTCGTGGTGACGACGGAGTGCGCTCCTTGCACGAGTTTCCAGATTGTAAGTGGGTTTTTTTGGGGGGGGCAGGGGGGTGATTGGGGAGGGGGGATGCCTTGGCAGGCGTTGGGGGGGGCGCAGAGGGTGATAGGAAGGAGAGAGAGAGAGCCGGGCACGAAAGTGTGTGTCTGATTTGTTTGCCGCCATTGATCGTTGTCTCTGGATTGGGACGATCCATGCTTCCCGAAAACCCATCCTGTACAGAGAAGCGACAGGCTCCCTCCTGGGAATGCTCTTAGTCCTCCACTTATGACCACAATTTAGCCCCAAATGTCATTGGGGAAGTGAGTTTTGCCCCGTGTTACGACCTGCCTTGGGCCAGTCGTTAAAGCAAAACACTGCAGTTTGCTAAGTTGGCCACACGGTTGTTAAGTGAATCCGCCTTCCCCCGTTTGCTCATCAGAAGGTCACCAAAGGGGACCCCGGGATGCTGCGACCGTCATAAATATGAGATGGATTTGGATTATGGGGGTAGTGGTGAAATGATACAATGGTCGTAAGTGTGAAAAACGGTCATAAGCAGGGGTGGGGGTTTCTTGCTTTCTAGCTCATCTAAAAGCAGAGCTGAACCTTCCTAGCTTCTATTTTTTCAGTGCAGACTCAGGCAGCAGATGGCGGAAAGATAGATCTCTGAGTGAATCTGTGATTCTGTGACCAACTCAGTCTGCCTGCTTTTGGGTAAAAGTTGCTCTTTTTTTTAATAAAAAAAGATTCAATATTTACATAAATATTTGCAATATTTACATACAAGCCACGCCCAGTCACACGATCATGAAGCCACACCCACAAATTAGGCCACGGCCACAGAACCGGTTGTTACGGAATTTGAATTCCACTTTTTTTCAGCGCCATTGTAACTTCGTTCAGAAAACAAAGGATTGCGAGATGAATAATACCTGCTTTTTACAACACGGGACGTAATTAACCAAAATAAAATCTAATAAAATCAAAAATTCATCTCTCAAGATTGTCACAGGACAGGAAACGAACTTCCTCCAAGTTGGATACGTCGCTTTTCCCACCCTTTTAAACGCCGTTCTGAAATCTCTCTTCACTTTTATTATGACTTATTTATTGCATATATTTTTTTTCACCCACCATGATGCCAAACTCTGCGTTCGGTTCCTCGGCTCGCCACACTTCAAACTTTTTTTTCCATATCCTGGTTTGGAAGATGGCCGGGAATGGAAAACTCTACTAGGTTAAAACGCTCCAGGCAAAACGAGGGCTGCTTCGGGGTGTGTGTGGCTCGGTGGTCTTTCAAAACGCCGTCTCTCCTCGCTTCTAGAAAACCATGTCGGAATGCGGCGTCACCGGGTTTGTTGAGCAGATCAACTGCGGGTTGTCCAAGAAAGGCGAATTCAAGAGGTGGGTGTGATCTGTTTAGGGTGGGCTTCAACGCCCAGAATCCCCCAGCCATCAAACCATGGTTTAAAGCAGGCTGGCTGGGGGATTCTGGGTGTTGAAGTCCTCCCCTCTTAGTCTGGCAATTCATTTACAAGTCGGTGGATTTGGGGGGTTCCTCCCCCCAATGCACAAGATGCCTGCCTGTGCCTGTGATACAAATCTCATCAGCAAGCTAGATCCCTCTATCGCGGCATCCTCGCCTCGGCAGGGACCCGCAAGGTTCTCTAGTCCAGCCCCCTTCTCTGGGTCTCCCTCTCCTCCCCCCCTCCCCCTGCTGTCACCACGGCCATTTTCTCCCCGCAGTTGCCGCTCTTTGGAAATGGAGACCCGGATCTTCTGGAAGTTTGAGGGTGCCATGCTGGGGGCCGCCGCTGTCTTCGCCCTTCTGGTGGTGTGCCGCCAGCGGGTGCTCGACGGGAAAGCCCTGGAGAAGGTGCGGAAGCAGATCGAATCGATTTAGCGTCGGTTGCGGGCGAAGCAGAGCGGGACGGATCCAGAGTTCGCCGCAGGGAGGAGCGGTCCGCTGCAGAGGAAGAGGGGGGGGGCTGCACACACACGCACACTCCCACGGACCGGTGTCGCTTCCCTCTCCAGGGTGGTGGCAAAAGAGGGGGGTGCCTCCCCTCCCCTTTGAGAAAACCCGCCACGTTTGGGGGCCCCCTCTTCCCTGAGCCTTCACCTCTGCCCGTGGGAAACCGTGCAATTTGAACTCGCTTCCAGGCCCGGGAACGTTCGCCCGTCGTTTTGAGCCTCTCGCGGCTGGAAGTGCGTCGTACAAATGGGACAACGAGCCTCTTTTCATCCCTTCCCTTGTATAAAATCCCCGAATCCTTTTCCTCCGAATTGTGATTAAAGGCGTCGCTCCCAGCATTGGTGGTTGTTTTGAAGTTGTGGCTTGTGGCCTTTTTTTTTTGAGGGGGGGCGAAACTTGTGAAGGTTTTTCTCGTGGGTTGAGAATCGAGCAACGTTTAAAACTATATTTGGAGCAACGTGAAGGTCATATTTCAGGAGTGCTGAATATAACTCCACGCTGGCAACGAGAAAGGCATCCGGCCAGTTAAAAAACACTCTGCTAGCTCCATTCAGTTGTCTGAACTCCACCCCACAAGGAATTGTGGGACTGTTTAAACGATGGCGATGATGATAAAAGGAATATTTCTCAGTGGAAGTGAGGTGGGCTTCAACTCCCAGAATTCCCCAGTCGGCGCAGTGTGGAATTCTGGGAGTTGAAGTCCACTGATTGCAAAGTTGCCAAGGATAGAGAAACACAGATTTAAAATAAGCTCAGCAATTTTGGAATAAAGGAATAAACTGCAGGGAAAAGTGGAGGAGTGAGAATCAACTAGATCCTTACTGATTGTAAATCCAGTCTGCATCCCCACAGTGTTTAAACCGCGGTTAGTTTTATCCTGGGTTTTATCTTTTGCAATAGGGAAGATGCCAACTGGTTGTGTTGATAGGTCGATGGCTTTGGACCGACTCAGAAAACGTGTTTCTTGTAGAACCCAGATAAACGTTGGGTGTGTTTGTGTGTGTGTGTGCATGGATCCAGATTATAATTTGTCTTTTATTTCAAACGTCGTTGGGTTGTTTGCAGCGGAACAGGCCTGGATTTGAACGACAGGCCAAATTCGAATATCTTTGGTTTTATGGGCAGCCTCAAATGGTTTAAGAACCCCAAGTGGGAAGATTTAGCAGGCAGCGTGTATGTTTTATTCCAAATTAAAAGCATCCAGATTGAGAATCATCCCCCCAAAATCCGATTTTCAGGCCCAGCCCAGCTAGGAACAACCTCAAAAAAAATAATAATCCAATTTTTCCACCCTCGGTTCTGAAAGGCCTCCCCTGGCAGAAGAAAAACAAACAAACAAACCCACTCTAGACATGCTCAGGAAGTCTCCTTTATTCCTCCCAAAGCCCGGCTCCAGGATTTCAGCAAAGGGGGAGCGATTCTTACCCCACCCCACCCCCCCAAAATCCCTACCCACCCCCACCCCCCCAGAGCTGACCGATTGCAGAGAGAAGCAGAACAACGAAGGTGCAAAGGTGGAAGAGGGCATATCGGGCGCGTCTCACAAGCATTTGAGAAGGAAAGCGTTGCAGGTCGCTCTCCGGGGGCAGTCGCAGAGTTTGCCGATACGGGGGCCTTTCCGGACGGCGCAGGAGTCTCCAAAGGAGCACTGGAAGGAAGGCGGGAGAGGGTCAAAATCTGCCCGTCCCCACCCAACCACCCTCCCCAGGCTGTGCCACCCCCTTTTTCTTGAACTGGCGAGCCCTTTCGCTCTTCCGCACGACCAGGAAGCTCCATTCTCTGCCTTAAGCCCAAGCGGAACCGTGCGGGACAAATGGCTAGAACCCGGGGCCGGACGGGGGTCAGGCTAGATGACCTCGTGGCATCGGCCTGCGAGAATCCCAAGATTCCGGGATCCGGTTTCTGCAGTGCTTCAGACTCGCCTCTCGAGACTTGCGGCGAGGATAATCGTTCTCAGAAAGAGGGAGAAGTCACGGGGGTGCCCTCCCCTCTCCCCCTTAAATTATGGGGGTGCCTCCCACCCACCCCTTCCCCAAATATACCTTGGGCACTTGGTTGAATTTCTTCTCCCAAGCGGAGACCTTCTTATGCTGCAGTTTTTCCAGCACCTCCTGAAGTTCGTCCAGCTGCAAGAAATCAAAACGTTGCACATGTTTGGTTTGTTTTTTCATGTCGGTTTCCTTCCCATCCCGGGAGTCCCTTTTTCTCTCCCAATCCCTTCGCCGCCTAAAAAAGTGAGACCAGGTAGACTGCCTCCGAACCTGGAGGCTCCCTCCCTGCCTGGCTGAGGCAAAGCAGCGAGGTCCTTCAATGGCGGCGCTCCCCGGATCAAACCAGGTTGGCGAATGTGAATTGCTCCCTTGCTGCATAAACGGGTTCAACCGGGGTTAATGGGCTGTGGTGCCCCCTCCCTCCCCCCCCCCGTACCAAGGGTCTTATTTTCCAAGTTTGGAGAGGGGGCTTTTTTGCCTGACAGCTGTCAAAATCTTAAACTTGATTCATTGGATTCAGAATCTCCGAAGTTTTTCACCACAGCTCAAGAAAACGAAATATTTCCCGGTTTAAAACCAAAAAATCCGTCCTCCGAAACGAGGCGGGATGGATCCTCATTGCTAAAATGGATGGGAACAATGAATCACTACTCTGGGAATACTGGATTACGGCACCCATCATCCCCCTAGCCGCCACCCAGAGGGCAGAAGGCTTGACCTTATCCCCTCTGGCTTAGATGGGCAGCCCTGCCCTTTGAAGCATGCTGGCTTAATGGCAGTCTGTTCCCCTTAATCTTGTTTCCGGAGACTTTTGGGCACCGTTCCCCGTTTTATGTATGTGGGAACGGGCACCACTGACGACAAAGCAGCTACCTTGCTCCGGTTTCTTGCCCTTCTAGGACAATCCATGCCATGGACCAACTGCCCCGTCGTTCTTTTTTGGGGTTCTCCCCCACCCCCCCAGCTCCCCCACAATCCGTCCACTCACCAGCTCCTTCTCGTGAGCTGGGTACGTGTGTTTCAGCGGCCATTCCGATGTTCCTTGATCAGCCGGCTCTCCCCGGACCAGGAAGAAGAGGCAGAGAAGGGCCACGATGCCCAAACGGACCCCGATCATGGTTGGCGTCTCCCCCGGGCAAATGCACAGGCAGAGCAACGTCTCAGCTGCCGGGAGCTGTCCGCGGTGCTGAAAGCGAAATCTTCTTTTGCCAGCTTCACGCAAGAAAGTGGATCCCCCGGGGACGGAGAGAGAGAGGGGTGGGTGGGTGGGGTTCCAAGTGGGAAAGACGAAGCACCCCCTAAACCTGGTTTCCTGGGGAATTGGTCCCCCAGCAAGGATGGGAAGGAGCCAAACCACCCAAGGAGGTTTGAATGGCACAGCCGTGTCCTGGATTTCGAAGCTGGCTGGTGTGTGTGCGTGTGTGTGTGGGTTGGTGTTCCAGGCAGGGGCTGCCAGTGAGGTATTTCTCCTGAGGGTTTTAATGCATTTGTAATTTGGCAGCGTTGGAAATTAAACCGTTGACTTTGATTCATCTCTCTCTCTCTCTCTCTCTCTCTCTCTCTCTCTCTCTCTCTCTCTCTCTCTCTCTCCCCCGAGGCCCAGCAAGCAACAATCTCAATTAACTCATCCAATAAAGCTTCAGTTTGGATGGGCAACCTCTAATATCTCCCAACTGGGGGTTATTATTAGCGTTCATTAAGGCTGCGACATTCCTTGACCCGAATGAAGCCAGATTGCTTCTTTTTTTTTTTTTCTTTCTTTCTTTCTTTCTTTCTTTCTTTCTTTCTTTCTTTCTTTCTTTCTTTCTTTCTTTCTTTCTTTCTTCTTTCTTTCTCTTTCTTTCTTCTCTTTCTTTCTTTCTTTCTTTCTTTCTTTCTTTCTTCCTTTCTTCTTCTCATCCTTCGCTTTTCCCTTTCAATCTCTCCCTGAGAAAATTGCATCTCCCGCGGACGATGGGGGTGGACGGGGCGAGGGAGAGAGAGGAAACGAAGAGAGAGAGAAAGAGAGACAACTTAAGAAGAGCCGGTGACTTAATTTCGCTGAAAAACTGCCCAGCGGAGGGGAAAGAAAAAGGGAGAGCTGCGTTTCGGGCAGGTAGACTGCTCCTGGATAGGGAGGCTCGATTTTAGCCAGCCGGCGGAACGCATCGGGTGATTACGCTGGCCTACGAGTCTGATAAAAGATTTGATTTTGATTTGATTATTTGGGGGAAGGGAGGGGGTCACCTGGGATCTTGACCGATCAAAATTCAGATGCTCCTCTTTACGACGGTCGCAGCCACCTCCTGACCAGCCAAGTCAAGTGGGCGGGTGGGGAGGAAAGCCGGATTCACTTAACGACTGTGTGACCCACTTACCAACTGCCGTGATCCGCTGAATAGGAAAGGCCGTAAAAAGGAGGCGAAAGGCAACGTCCTCGCTTTTAGCAACGGAAACGTTGGGCTCCCTTGCGGCCGTAAGCCGAGGACCATCTGTTAGCTTAGGGCAGAAGGCAAGTTGGCGTTGGAAGCCGGCTCGATTTACGATCGTTGGCCTCCCGAACCTCCCCTCGATGTTGTGTTTTTTTTAATCTCCCCGGGCAAACCCGACCACAGGACAAAAAGACAGAGTAGGAAAAACACACCATATTTGTCATTCTAGGCGTGGGTTGCAACGAGCGACGGGAACGGAGAGATGTCTGGCTCTGCCCGGAAACAGGATCTGTCTTACGGGAATTAATTTTTCTAAAAGCTTCGGGGTGGAAGACGAATTGCCAGCCTTAACTTTATCTCCAATGGGAAAGCTGGCCAGCCATCCTTGTAAATGCCAGTCTTCCACTCTATATCTATCTATAAAAGCAAAATATACCCCCTCACGCATCATCAAAAAAATCTCCAGAACCGTAAATCTTACAAACTTGAAATCTGGCCCGTAGGTTCCTCTCGGCTTCTAGGGGCTCGCTAAGAAAGGATTTTTTCCAAATGACCCTCGGAGCAATAAAGTTTATTTATTTAAAAAAACAAAACAAAAGGTGCATTTGAAGAGGGAGGCAGAAAAGGGAAGGAAGGAGACAGAAATTTCAAGCTCTTTCTCTTCTAATCTTCCGGTGGAACGAATTCCACCCCCGTGTGTGTTAGTTATGCCTGTGGTCCGGTTTATAAATTGAATTTTTTTGGGGGAGGGAAAAGTTTCTTGGTGTGAAATCACCCCTGGCAGGAGACCTGGAGGGAAGAACCTCCTCCGAATTGCAGCTCCGGATCATGAGGTTCCTTGGGGAGAAAAATAAAACAACAGCCAACCTGCAGGATCCAGAAAGGTTTGAAGCGGATGCATTTTAAGTAAGCCTCCGGGCGATGCTTGGCTTATGTTAATTAAACTCCTTCCTTTCCAAGCAGGATAATTTGATTTTTGTCGAAGGGAGGTTTTTTTTTGTGGTGAGGGGAGAGAGAGAGAAGACAAGAGCTGGCGAAGAATGAACGGAATTAATGGAGGAAGAAAAACAACGAAAGCCAGTGAATAATTTCCAACCTCCGGCGTTTGGGGAAGTTTAGTTTAGTTTATTGTCCTTGCACCTCGTATACAACAAAATCCAACACCCTCTTCAGTGCACGACATGACCGTGAAAATAAAACACAAACACACCTCCTTCACGTGCTGTGCAATTGAATTGAAAACCCCTGATATTGCTATTAATATTGCACTCTAAGGGTGGTTGTGGTTAGCCGGCAGCAGGTGTGGAATTGATATGGAATGCACTTTCGGTTTCCAAGCTGCTGCACTGCTCCCTCCTTTCCGTTGCCAACTCTAAAAAGACCCTAGAAATATTTTAGGAGTTAACACAAGGGTCTGTCCCTCGGATTGACAAGGGGTTGGGTGGGGGGGGGAGAAGAAAGGCCCTTTGCACATGCTCCGGAGTACCCTTTTGCTGTTTGTTTCAGAACTTCTAGCTTCCCGGCCGCAAAACTCTGCAATTCGATCCTTTTTTTTTTTTTGGCTGGGACGTCTCATATCTCATCGAGGTCTGGCCTGGTGGCCTTTCCTCGCTGGCGATCCTTCAGTTGGGTCTGGGGTTCAGATCCTGCCTCCCGGGCTGTCTCTCCCGCCACAGGATGGCTTTTCTGGTCCTCGCCAACGCGGCGGGTACAGAGTTCCAGGGGCGATTCCGCTTGAGCGTGGGGCTCTTTTGGGTGACGGGCAGCAGGCGGTGTCCCTGGCTCCGGGGGTCCCTTTTGGGTCAAGATATTTCGGGACAGGACTGGTGGAGAAGAGACGGAGCGTGAAAATGGGATCCTTTTTCCCCCCATTTCTTCTCCATTCAGTTCTCTGTTCTTTCGTATTTTCGATTCTAGGTTGTTTTCAATTCTATATAATAGTTTGTACCTTATATTCTACCCTATTCTATAATATTTTGCATTCTGTATTCCTCATACTATTGTATTTTCTATCCTATCCTGTCCTCTGTTCTATTGTACTTGCATTGTAATCCTATCCTATTATTTCACTCTAATTCTATTTTATTCTATTCTTATTCAATTCTGTTTGACTCTAATTCTGTTTTATTCTATTCATTCTTATTCTATTTTCTATTCTATTTTCTATTCTATTCTATTTGACTCTAATTCTACTTTATTCTATTCTATTCTATTCATTCTTATTCTATTCTATTTTCTATTCTATTCTATTTGACTCTAATTCTACTTTATTCTATTTTATTCATTCTTATTCTATTCTATTTTCTATTCTATTTGACTCTAATTCTACTTTATTCTGTTCTATTCATTCTTATTCTATTCTATTTTCTATTCTATTCTATTTGACTCTAATTCTATTCTATTCTATTCATTCTTATTCTATTCTATTTTCTATTCTATTCTATTTGACTCTAATTCTATTCTATTCTATTCATTCTTATTCTATTCTATTTTCTATTCTATTCTATTTTCTATTCTATTCATTCTTATTCTATTCTTTCTATTCTATTTCACTCTAATTCTATTTTATTCTATTCTTATTCTATTCTATTTCACTCTAATTCTATTTTATTCTATTCTGTTCATTCTTATTGTATTCTATTTCCTATTCTATTCTATTTGACTCTAATTCTATTCTATTCATTCTTATTCTATTCTTTCTATTCTATTCTATTTGACTCTAATTCTATTTTATTCTATTCTTATTCTATTCCATTCTAATTCTAATCTAATCTAATGCTTATTCTCTATCCCATTCCATTCTATAATATTCTATTCTTTAGTATTAAATATATTCTATTCCATATTCTATGATATAATATTCTATTCTACTCTAGCCACCTTGGGACAGGTTTGTATGGACAGGAAGGGTCAATTATTAGACAAGCAAACTAGCGTTTTAGGTGAGACTGAAAGACCATGGGCCCCGTGGAGCCTCCAGTTCCAGAGGCACTCTATCTTCGAACGGCAGGCATTGGAAAGCCATAGTGGGGATACTCACCCCCTGATGGTTCGGGGTTCTCTCCGCCGACCTGAGACGCACCGTAAAACGAGGCACAGGTGGGCCAGAGGAAAAGGCCGAAGGAGACGAGGAGGATCTGGAGAAGGGAAAAGAGACAGGGATGATGGGGGAGGGAACCCTCCAGAAAGCCAGCACCTGAAGAGCGGAGGCCACCTACCCCAAGGCAGGTACTGGTCTGGACGGCCTTGCTGGGTGGCTGGGTGAGGAGCCCCTGGAGCTTCTGTAACTGGTCCAGGAGGGACCTGCAAGAGAAGTGGAAGCTTTTGAGGGCCAGCCCTCCAGGGAAGCCCCCGCCAGAGAGTCCGGGACACTGACCGGGACACAGCCCCAGGCCAGGAGAGCAGGGGATCTGGAGTTGGGGGTGCACTCTGGGCTCCCAGGTTCTGAGCTGGAAGGGCTTCTCCCCCAGCCTCCCTCTCCTGCCTTAAGTTTTCTGGTTGCTGAAAGGTGGGAGGGAGGGAGATCCTAGAAGGAAGGAAGGAAAAGAAGGAAGGAAGGTCATAGAAGGAAAGAAGGAAGAACATGGAAGGAAAGAAGGAAGAACATGGAAGGAAAGAAGGAAGAACATGGAAGGAAGGAAGGAAGGAAGGAAGATGATGGAAGGAAGGAAGGAAGGAAGGAAGGAAGGAAGGAAGGAAGGATGATAGAAGGAAGGAAAGAAGGAAGGAAGATGATAGAAGGAAGGAAGGAAAGAAGGAAGTAAGGAAGATGATGGAAGGAAGGAAAGGTAGATGATGGAAAGGAAAGAAGGAAGAAAGAACATGGAAGGAAAGAAGGAAGAAAGATGATGGAAAGAAGGAATGAAGAACATGGAAGAAAAGAAGGAAGGAAATGATAGGATGGAAAGAAGGGAAGAACATGGAAGGAAAGAAGGAAGGATGATAGAAGGAAGGAAACAAGGTAGATGATGGAAGGAAGGAAGGAAGGAAGAAGGAATGGAAGGAAGGAAGGGAAGGAAGAAATGATGGAAGGAAGGAAGGAAGGAAGGAAGGAAGGAAGGAAGGAAGGAAGGAAGGAAGGAAGGAAGGAAGGAAGGAAGGAAAGGAGAAATCCATTGCTACAAACTGAGATTATTTTAATGGCACACGTGATAGAATACAACGGAGCTCCTCCTTGAAGGCCTTGACTAAAGGAAACCTTCCCCCTCCAGGAACAGTCTACCGGTCCAAGATCAGAGGCTTATGAAAGACGTGCGTTGACCTGAGACCCTCATCTTGGGCTTCCAGGGAGCCCCTTCCAAGTTGTCTTCTGAAAGCAGAAACTTGCTCCTGATGGGACGCCCCCCCTCCCCCAGTCAGCCTCTTGGGGGGGGGTCTTGGGCACCAGCCAAGAATGGACCAAAATCCAGGAGGGGAAAACCAGCCCCCCCCTTCCGCTCACTCTTTGCGCTTCTCCAACTGCTGGACCTTCCTCTTCAAATCCTGGTTCTGCGCCGAGCAGGCAGCCACCCTGTTCGAGAAAACAGACAAGCCAACATGGCTTCGCCTTCCCAGCTTCCCAGAGTTTCCCGGACTACAGTTCCCATCACCACATCCTAGCGGCTGTGCCCCAAACAACCGCATCACGATCACGCTACAGAAGTATTTAAAAATTAAAATAATTAAGATACTAACAATAGGACTGAATCACAAACGCCCTGTTTGATTCAAGACCGTGACCGCCTTGGAAAAGAAACCGTTTCTCCGTCTATTAGTCCTCATTTTAAGACACCTATAACGCCTCCCTGATGGTAACGGTTCAAAATATGAATGTCCAGGATGAGAACGGTCCGTGGAGATGTTTAGCGTTCTAGAGAGAACGGTGCTTTGTTGGAGGATCTGATTTATGACACACCCAGGGGTTTTACCCCGTCGCTGAGAAAATAAGGACCTATTTCATATTTCATATTTCCTAATATACCTATTTCAGATAGCCACAGAATCCTCTTCTAACCCCAATTGGGGGATCATCCTACGACAACGTATGTGTGTGTGTGTGTGTGTGTGGTATATATATATATATATATATATATATATATATATATATATATATATATATATATATATATATATATATATATATATATATATCTATCTATCTGGATCTATCTATCTATCTATCTATCTTGGTTATTCGGGTTTTCTCCCGCGTAAGATTGGAAGTATCTAGGCAACGTTTTGATGAAGTCTCATTCATCATCTTCAGGCTTGTGTCTTCTGCTCTGTGCTTCTCAGAGTAATGAGAATATATATATATATATATATAAAACTAGCAAGCACCTGAAGTTCCAGCCCATCTTACCGGGTCTCCAGACCATCCAAATATTCCTTCTTGCGTCGACGGCTGTCCTGGGCAGATTGTTTGTTTCGAATCTTCCTCCGTATTTTCTTGAGGATCTGCTCTTCCGCCTGCAGGGAAGGGATGGAGAGCGGGGCTGAGGGTCCCGTCTGATCCTCATTTCCCGGGCCGTAGGGGGCGGTTGTCTCTTTGCCCAGCTACCCACCTGGGAAAGGTGTACGGCATCGCGCAGCAAGACGCCCTCCTGGCTTAGCAGACGCCTCTCGTCCTCTGTCAAGAACAGGGCAGGGGGCTGGAAGGATTATGGGAGGGGGGAAACCGATGAGCGGAGAAAGAACGACCCCTTTTTCCTATCACGTTCTGGGGATTTTTTGGGGGGAGCAGATGGGGTGGGGGTCAAAGATGGGGATGGGGAGGAGGAGAAAAGCCCTGGGGTCTCCATTTCCAGGATTTTCCTTCTGCCCATGTGCAGAAAAAAACTTTCCCAAGCCTTTAAAAAAAAAAAAAGTTTTCAAAAACGAAACTGAAAGTAACCCAGTGATGGTGGCCCCCCTGGTGGCGAAGCGAAGGCATTGCAGGGCCGATCGCTCCCACCAATAGGGGGAAAGCTTCGCGGTCCGCCATTGGCTGCGGAGCGTCACGTGACCCTTCCCAAGCCTGGGAAAAAAAAGTTTTCAAGACCTGTCCAAAGTTTTTTTTTTTTTTTGTTTTGAAAAGAAACCCCCAGCCCCACAATTAAATGGGGTGCCTTACAGAGTCCTCCGGGAGATCGAGCTGGAAGGAAAGAACAGCTCATCCATTGCACAAGTCCATAGTGCCACCCCGCCCCCCTGCCACGTACCCTGATTGGCTGCTGCATTTTTTCTTTCCACCTGAGGCATTCTGGGAGTTGAAGTCCCCCTGCCTTAAAGTTGGCCAAGTTGGAGAAATGCTAAACTTTTGGCAGGAGTTTCCAGATGCAAAAAGTGTGTGTGTGTGTGTGTGTGAATCTCAAATAACATCTCTTAACCCACTGGTGTTCCCATCAAATCACCCGTGACTGGACTAGACGAGTGCTTTGTATTCCAGAATATTTGATTTTTTAAAAAAAAAATTAAAACAAAACTTTATTAACGTTCAAAATTAAACATTTTATTCCCCCCTCATTTTTTGTATCTTACCTCCTCCGTGGGAACCTCGGCCGCGTTTAAATGGGCCGCCCCCTCCAAGAAACCTGCCGAGGCTTGGCTTGCAATGCAGGTGGGTGGGTGGGCTCCTGGAAAAAGACCCCCCCCCCCCAAAAAAAACATCAACCACGTTGGTCTTGTGATAAAATTCGGGGAGAAAGTGACGGTTCGGCTGTAAAATTCTGATTCTCTGCTTCAGATTCCTTTGGGTGCAATTTAACCTTAGTTCTAACGGCTGCTTCTACGACAGACACCCCCCCGTGTTAAAAATAATAATTGTACAGGCAGTCCTCGACTTATGACAGTCTGTTTAGTGACTGTTCAAAGGGACAGTGGTGGCACCCCAAAAAGGGGACAGTCATGTTGTCAGGATTCTGACAGTTTCCCCCCCCCGCCAATTAAATTGTAAGTTTCGAGCCAAACTTCCAAAACTTCCAAAGGATTTATTGGGAGTCAACATGCCAGCATGACCTGGGTGTAGCCAACTCTACAGACACATCATTCATTGTCTCCCTTGACCCTGGTTTCCCTCCCCCCCCGGGTGTATCCTAATTCATATTCTCCAATGGGACACATCCATAGCCCAGAGTCATCCATCATATTCTCCAATTAGATATTCGCGCGCAGATACTTCAGTCCCCTAGTTACTCTCTTGGAAAAGGTTGATGGAATGCACTTTTGATTTCCAAGCTGCCACACTGCTCCCCACTCCCTTTCTGTTGGCCACTCTAAACAGACCACAGAAATATTTTAGGAGTTGACACCGTGGAGCGAACCGGTGGCTCTGGTTTTTGAATCCCCACCCACCCCCTGGATGCTTACCAAGAAGGTTGGGGTCTTCCCAGGTCCCCGGGTTGCAGAGAACCTCCAGGACGATGGTGGGTGATGGGCCGGGAGGAAGGGGGTCTTGGTGGGGTGTCGGGGAAACGTCGCCGGCGGTCTCCGAGCTCCTGGGATGGTAGACCTCGTTGGGGTCGATCCGAAGTTGGAAAAGGCCTTCCGGGTCATCGTCGGGAAGACGCTGAGCGAGGGACACAAAACGGGTACAAAGCAACGGATGAATTTTGTTTTTTGTTTTTTGGCTGCATCGTAAACACGAGTATTTCCCCTCCTCCCCCCGTGTAACTGCAAACCGTCGCTAAACGAGTGTTGTCCATCAAGGTCTTTCTACGAGATTTGGGGCCTTACCTGGAGCTGGGCAGCTGGACAGTCCTCGGGTTTATTTGGAAGGCGGCCGTAGGGATGGTCTTGAAGGAGGGTGTGGACGCCGGAGTTTCCAGCAAGGGGGCTGTGTCCGGAATCCAGATCCTCCTCTCCGTCGAAGAGAATCTCGTAAAGGTTCGTGCTGTCAAAATCCATGTTATGAAAAGAGTGACGCCCCTCCAGATTCTCAGAATTGGAATCAGAATAGAGCCGGACAGAGTTGGAAGGGACCTTAGAGGTCTTCTAGTCCAACCCCCTGGTTGAAGCAGGAAAGCCTATACCATTTTCAGACAAGTGGCAGTCCAGTCTCTTCTTAAAAGCCTCCAGTGATGGAGAAGGGAGGGAGGGAGGAAGGAAGGAGGGAAGGGGAAGGGAAGGGAAGGGAAGGGAAGGAAGGGAAGGGAAGGGAAGGGAAGGGAGGAAGGGAAGGAAGGAAGGAAGGAAGGAAGGAAGGAAGGAAGGAAGGAAGGAAGGAAGTAGAGTGGAAACAGAAAGGTAGGAGGGGGAGAGAGGGAAGGAAGGAGGGAGGAGAGGGAAAGAGGAGAAGGGAAAAGAAAAGGAAGGAAGGAAGAAGGAGGGAGGAAAATGAAAAGGAAGGCAAGCAGGAAGGAAGTAGAGGGGAAGAGAAACAGAGAAAGGTAGGAGGGAGAGAAAGAGGGAAAGAGGAGAAGGGAAAAAGAAAAAGAAGGAAGGGAGAAGGAGGGAGGAAGGAAGGACAAAGAATAGCAGAATAACAAAGCTGCAAGGGACCTTGGAGGTCTTCTAGTCCAGCCCCCTTCTCAAACAGACTAGGGATTGTCCGGTCTCTTCTTTAAAAACCTCCAGCCATGGAGCACCCACAATTTCTGAAGGTTTAAAAAAAAAAAATTCTGTTTTTTTTTTTTAGGTTATTCTTCGCATAGCCTCCGGCATTCAGTCCTTCCAGTTAAACCAGATCCTGGCGTCCAGAATAATGCCAGATCAAACGATGCAACTGAAAGCTGGATCAAACTCCGATTCAAAATCCCCAAACTGGTCCCTTTCGCAGGGATCCCGGGAAGCCAAAAAAACCCCAAATAAATAAATGGACAAATAAATAAATACATTTACTGGAATGCCGTAGTGTAGACAACCAAGCATAAATCCACCGCCAAGCTGCAAAAAATCTTTTTAACTCTGCAAATATTTGCCAGGCGCAGAGATTTTGTCTTCTGAGGAATCCCCCCCCCCCAAAAAAAACCACTTTCTTTTGGGGTGAAATTTGCAGCCCTGGCAAAAACAAAAACAAAAAAAGGGAAAATAAAAAATAAAAATTTAACCCTTTGTTCCCCTGGATCTTTTGTCCTCGTTTTGCAACGTTGGGGAGGCGAAGGCAGAACAATATGCCGGTTTTGTCCTCCAACAAGGAAGTTGCTTTTATTTTATTTTATTTTTTTATTTAATTTTAAAACTCGTTTCTCTAGCCAGGATCTTCAATATCCTGAAACTGCCTTTCCAGGAACCAACGCACGAGCCCTTCGGCCAATGGAAAGGGCTTAAAAATAAAGGCCACCGACCAATAAATGTTGCCCGTAGGCTCATTAAAAAAAAATAAAAAATAGCAAAGTTTGTCAAGGAAGTGTGTGTTTGCACACTTAGGGATTTATTTTTTTCCCCCTCCCAGGTCACAACGCTCTGGATATAAATCCTGTTTGTTTGGCAAAGAGTAATTTCCTCCAAAATTCAAATTTCTCTTACACCTTGCTTTTTTTTGGACGGTCTCTTATCATTTGAATGTAGCATTTTGTTTTGCTTATTTAAAAAACAAAACAAAAACTAGGGTGCATTTGGGAGAAAATGGGAATTTCAAAGTCAGCTTGTGATTGAACGGTTGCTGGTTTCCCACTTTTGCAAAAATGGGTGCGCATTAATCCCCTGAAAATAAGTCCTAACTTGATATTTTTTTTGACACGTGCACCCGATATAAGCCCTAACCGCCAAAATAAGCCCTAAGTAAGACCCCACCCAGTCCAGAGTAGACGGGTAAAGATTAACCTAGGGTGGAAAATGGGTGGGTGGGTGGAGCTGCCTTACTACTTACCTTTGGACAGGTGTAGCCACGCCTTGCACACACCCGACACCTGCCTGGCCAACCCGTTTCTTCTGTAGCCAGCAAGGTTTTCCTAAAGGTCTCTGGAGTCGATAAGAAAGCTCTGGATCGATCCGGAATTCTGTTATTGGCCATAGACAGTGAAATGGAGGCCGGGGACGACGCGCAGAAGTGAGATTAGTCAGTGGGTGGCATCCCCCCAAAATAAGACCTGGTGCCTTTTTTGGTGGTAAAGATAGATAGATAGATAGATAGATAGATAGATAGATAGATAGATAGAGATACAGAGATAGAGAGATACAGAGATAGATAGATAGATAGATAGAGAGAGAGAGAGAGAGAGAGATAGAGAGACAGAGACAGAGACAGAGATAGATAGAGGATAGATAGAGATAGATAGATAGATAGATGAGAGAGAGAGAGATAGATAGATAGATGATAGATAGATAGATAGATAGATAGAGAGGAGAGAGAGAGAGAGAGAGAGATAGATAGATAGATAGATAGATAGATAGATAGATAGATAGATGAGAGAGAGAGAGAGATAGATAGAGATAGATAGATAGATAGATAGATAGATAGATAGATAGATAGATAGATAGATAGATAGATAGATAGATAGATATAAGACAGTCTTATTTTTGGGGATACACAGTCTTTGAACTCACTCAGTGTTTGACTGGTTGGGATATTATTTACAGATTACAGATTAACAGAGTTGGAAGGGACCTTGGAGGTCATTTAGTCCAACCCCTCCGCCCAAGCAGGAGAGCTTATTTCTGACCGAGGGCAGTCCAGTCTCTTCTTGAAAGCTTCCAGGAATGAAGCTCCCGCATCTTCCAAAAAGCAAGCTCTCCCGTTGAACATAGAATAACAGAGTTGGAAGGGGACCTTGGAGGTCATCTAGTCCAGCCCCCCCACCCACATAGGGAGACCCTACACCATTCCTATGTTCCGATGGCGCCGGAAAGAGAGATGTGTGGCCGTTTCCCCTCCACCCGTTGTGGCCGTTCTTGCATTCTCACCGTGACCCTGGGATTTTAGATTTGGATGCCGACTCGTGTTTACGACGGTCTCCGCGTTCCCCCGGTGCTTCCATGATTCACTTTTACAACCGTCTTTGGCTAAGCCAAGTCAGCGGGGCAAGCCAGCTTCGCTTAACGACCGGGTGACTTAACTCCCCCCTCTTGCAAGCCATTCCCTTTTTTGGAAAGGTCGTCAAACGGGGCCAAAAGCAAACGTCTCACTTAGCGACGGGAATGGGGAGGGAGAAAAAGAGTTATGGTGGTCGTAAGTCGAGGACTATTGCTTGCTCGCAGCAAGGAGGGAGAAGCAAGGTTTAAAAGCCAAGACGGGATCCGGAGGCTGCCCTGGGTTGTCTGAACGGGGGTTGTCTGAACGCAGCCTTTAACCTGGGTTGGGTCGTGTGTCTGGATGTTGCATTTTAACTCCTGTAACTCCAGCTAGGTAGTTAAACTGGGGCGGGGGCAGGAATGGGGTTTTGTGGAAGAGGGGGCTCTGATTCACTCCCCCCCCATGCTGCAACACGCGTTGATCTCCCCTTTCGCACGAGACGCTCAACCCAGCTGAGCAAGCTTTCCCCCCACCACCACCACTGCATTGCGCTTTCCTCATTGGCTGGCTCCCTGCTGTCCATCTGGGCTGTCCACCAATCGCGAGGGGGGTATTTTCCCCTTCGGGTCCCTCCTCTTTCGAACCTTGGCCTTTAAAAAAAAAAAAAAATTACATGAAATTTCGCCCTCGCCGCTCCTCCCCTTTCGAACGCGTGGGGGGAAGGACGCCCTCCCATTGGCCGAGCGGCCGGGACAATCCTCCCCTTTGGAAGGCCAGGCCGAGGATCCCATTGGCCGGGTGCAACAGTGGGTTCCTTCCTTCCTTCCTTCTTTGAGGGCCCGGGCCACGCCCCTTTGGAACGTCCAGGCACTTGCGGGACTGCGCGGAGTTGGCGCCGCCGGTGAGTCGCGGAGCGTCCCGCAGGGCGGCGGGGGGAGGCGGTGGGCGGGGGGGAGTGTGGACCGGCCCCCTGGCCCCTTTTGGGGGAAGGGGAGTAGGGTCCTAAGGGAGCCTTCAACTCTTAATTACACCCTCACCCCCCAAAAAAAAGGTGGGCTTGGACCCCCAAGTCCCATGCTCCCCAGCCGCAGAGGGGGATGGTCCCGGGAGTCCTGGTCCAGTAAGTCCAGGGAGCTGGTTTGGGGGTCTCTCAGGACACCGACTAGACCCCCCTTCCCTGTTCCTCTTTGGAGAAAGACCCCGGGGGCCCTTCCTTCCAAGGGTGTATCTGCTTGGGGCGCTGGACTACAGGGCCCATCATCCCCAGAGGGGAGGAAGAGGAGAGAGGGAGCCAGACAATCTCCACCAAATGACCCCCTCCCCCAATCCCTGTTCCTCTTTGGAGAAAGACCCCAGGGACTCTCCAATTCAATTGTGTATCTCCTGTTGTGCTGGACTACAGGACCCATCATCCCCAGAGGGGAGGAAGAGGAGAGAGGGAGCCAGATTATCTCCACCAAATGAACCCCCCAAATCCCTGTTCCTCTTTGGAGAAAGACCCCAGGGACTTTCCAATTCAATCGTGTATCTCCTGTTGTGCTGGACTACAGGGCCCATCATCCCCAGAGGGGAGGAAGAGGAGAGAGGTAGCCAGACTATCTTCACCAACTGACCCCCAAATCCCTGTTCCTCTTTGGAGAAAGACCCCAGGGACTCTCCAATTCCATCATGTATCTCCCAGGGTGCTGGACTACAAAGCCCATCATCCCCAGAGGGGAAGAGGTGGAATGTTGCAGCCAAACTAACTCCTGGAGTAACTTTCACTCTAGCAGGGGATGAGGCGCTTGGAGCTCTTTTGCTGCCTTAGGTGTGTTTTCCTGCTGAGGGTTGGTGGAACTCAAGGCCACTGGATTTATTTGGGGGTCTACATTTGAGCCTTGGGGGTGGAGTATTATGGGAGATGAGCTGCGTAATTTGGAATTATTATTATTTTTTGTATCCCTGGTTCGTGTACTTAGCCTCACAGAGTTTTTAATTCAAATTTAATATGGGATGTTGAATAAGCCAGGATTCATTTTAATTACTTTCTTTCTCTTTGTAGAAATGGAGATTGATTGATTGATTAGTTTTTCTCTCCTATCGTGGTTTAAGCTAGGGAAAAAAACTAACCCCGGGATACAAAAGGAGAGATGATAACCTTCCTTTCCGACAGAACAGAATATTATTTTAGATTTATTCCTGGGGTTTTTAATTCCACAGTCAGTTTGCGTGGTGTTTGCAGCCTAGAAAACGGAACCACAATTCCCATATTCCTTGCTGGATGTAAGTTAAAAGTCTACCTGCAGAACTCAGGTGACTTGGCTGTTGCTGGTAGTTTAACGGCACATGATCCATTCAGGGTTTGGCTTGTCCTTGAATCAGGGGTTATCATTGTTTGTTTTGTAGGAGGAAAATGAGGTGGTAAAACTGATAATTAAATTAATATTCCACTTATCGGAAAATCCCACCCTTTTCAATTTCTCCTGAAGTTTCCCAAGGTGGGTCTGAATAATCCAAATTTAGTGAATTTTCAAGATCTGGTTCTCAAAAGATGTTATTTACAAAAAAAAATCAAAAAATAAACCCACATTGATTTATTTTTATTTATAAAAACATTAACCTCCCATATTTACCATAGGCTAACTCTGAGTGGTTTATAGTTACATCTGTTAAAACATAAGTTAAAAACAAACATTACAATGTAATGATTGGCAGTGTTTTAATCAGGGCTGGGCTTTGATGTTTAGCTAAGAAATATATATATATTTATGTATCATTTATATTTATAAATTATAAACGCTATTTAAATGAACTGTGTTTAAACAAATTTGTTTCTAGCTTGGCTGGCTAGATTTTGGGGGAATATTTCAGTAGTTCAGCTCCTAAAAAGGCATTTAAAATAAAAAAATCAAAATTGAATAGGGAAGAAAGTCTTAGGGCAAAATCCAAAGATAAACTGACAGATATTGAATTGTGAATTTCAACCCGTTAGCCCCAATATTCTGGGATTGATGGAGACTGGAATTTAAGCTGGAAAGGATGCTGAAAGGTATACTGCCTTGACCCATGGAAGCTCTTTTAAAACCGGCCAGCAAAGCTAACAAAACTTTTATGAGCCTGTTTTCAATATATCTGCCTAATTTCCCCATTTTATGATTTCTTGTTCTGCAAAAAACAAAACAAACCTCGGTTTAAAAAAAAAATGCAACTAAGGGGAAGTGACTTGAAACCTCGGTTTAAATTTAGTTCCCGCAACTTGGCAAAAATCCCACTAACTTGTTTTGTTCCTTTTTCTTCCTAGCGGTCTATCTTGGCAGCAAATTAAATCATTGAAATGTAATTTTTTTTTCTTTTTCTTTTAAAAAAAAAGAACTTCTCGGATCCCAGACCCGCCTGGGCCGTTTCCCAGAATCTCTGCAAACTTGTCCTAAAATCTTGTGTGTGTGTGTTTGTGTGTTTTCCCTTCTGTTTGACCCTGGGTGTAAATCAGGAGGGGTCGAAAATGGGTTTGGGAGGTTAACAGCTGCTTTTTCCCCTCTGCTTGGAAATGGCAAATTACTGGAATCAGTCACTGACTCACTCCTATATGGCGCTTCCTCTCCGGGTTGCTGGCTGACATTAAAAAAAAAAAATTATTACAGAGTAGTCCTTGACTTGCGACCCAAAATGAAGCCTCGGATTTTTTATGGCGAAGGGAGTTTTTGCCCCCATTTTACTGTTTTTCTTGCCTCCGTCGTTAAGTGGAACACTCCCAGTTGAGGTTGGGAAGTTCGTCCAGCTTCCGCGTTGCAACAGGGGATCTTACAAAACCGTCAAATATGCTGCAAGGGTCGTGAACGTGAAAAAATGGCCGTAATTCGAGGACTATCTGGATTGTCAAATCTTCAGACTGGGCGGGGGAGGGAAAAAGCAAAATAATTTGGGAAGGAACACCTGGTAATTCCACTAACGGAATAACTGTAGGGTAGTTTAGCATTTATTTGGGAAAACTTGGGGAAAAATGCTTAATTTTGCTTTTCTTTTCTTTTCTTTTCTTATAGTACCAACTACATTTAACTTTGAATCATTTATGTATTTATTAATCCGATTCATATCCAAGCAGCTCTGGGCATCGACAAACAAACCAAGCCACTAATTGCATAATGATAATTTAATAATGGTGGTCTTACTTAGGATAGAATAGAATACTTAACAGGTAACAGGTAATCAGAGTTGGAAGGACCTTGTAGGTCATCTAGTCCAACCCCATGCCCACGCAGGAGACCCTACACCGTTTCTGACTTCAGATGGGAGTCCGGAGTGATTGTGATAGTTGGAGCTTCAAAACTTTGACTTTTTTGAAAAGTTGGTCGTAACTTGAATGGCCGCTAAGCGAAGACGCTGTAAAACGCTTTCACCCTCCCCGTTTCTTCCTCCAGGTTGGCTTCGTGGTGTGACGGTCGGCACGCCGCTCGAAACCAACGGAGCATGGAGAGGGCGCCACGGTCCTAACACCGCGTGTGGGACCCGCTGGCAAATTTGGGAGACCTGCCCTTCCCGCAAATTGAACAGTCTGTGGATTGGCGCATGTTCGGGATGGCTGGATCGTGGGACTCGGATACGAAAATGGACACCAAGCTGGTGTGGAACCCGTACGAGAGCACGACGCGCTCGGTGCAGGCCCTGGAGCTGAAGCTGGGGTCCCTGGTGCTGCTGTTGGTGGTGACGCTGCTTTGTGCGTTCATCCCGCTCTGGCTGTTCCGGGAGGCCGGGCTCTGCCCTCAACAGTGGAAGCTTTGGTGCGTAAGTTTTTTGGGGGTTTGCTGGGTCTCCAGGGGTCCAATCCATGCCTGGTGGAATCAGGGTTGAGTCGGAATTGAAATAAATGGAATGGAATCCAAATTGAATTTGAATCAGAACTGAATCTGAATTGAAACAGAATCAGAACTGAATCTGAATTGAAACAGAATCAGAACTGAATTTGAACTGAATCAGAACTGAATCTGAATTGAAACAGAATCAGAACTAAATCTGAACTGAATCAGAATCAGAACTGAATCAGAACTGAATCTGAATTGAATCAGAATCAGAACTGAATCAGAATTGAAACAGAATCAGAACTGAATCTGAATTGAAACAGAATCAGAACTGAATCTGAATTGAAACAGAATCAGAACTGAGTCTGAATTGAAACAGAATCAGAACTGAATCTGAACTGAATCAGAATCAGAACTGAATCTGAACTGAATCAGAATCAGAACTGAATCTGAATTGAAACAGAATCAGAACTGAATTTGAACTGAATCAGAACTGAATCAAAACAGAATCAGAACTAAATCTGAACTGAATCAGAATTGAATCTGAATTGAATCAGAATCAGAAATGAATCTGAATTGAAACAGAATCAGAAATGAATCTGAATTGAAACAGAATCAGAACTGAATCTGAACTGAATCAGAAATGAATCTGAATTGAAACAGAATCAGAACTGAATCTGAACTGAATCAGAAATGAATCTGAACTGAATCAGAATCAGAAATGAATCTGAACTGAATCAGAACTGAATCAGAATCAGAACTGAATCTGAACTGAAACAGAATCAGAACTGAATCTGAACTGAATCAGAACTGAATCTGAACTGAATCAGAATCAGAACTGAATCTGAATCAGAACTGAATCTGAATTGAATCAGAATCTGAACTGAATCAGAATTGAATTTGAATTGAATCAGGATCTGAACTGAATCAGAATTGAATCTGAATTGAATTTGAATCCAACTGAATCTGAATCGAATCAGAATCAGAACTGAAACAGAATCAGAACTGAATCTCAATGAATCAGAACTATTCAGAATCAGAACTGAATCAGAATCTGAACACCTTTTAAAAAAAAGAACACGTTTTGTTTTGAGTCCTTCCCAGAGGGACCCAGTTAGAGGCTGTTTATCCCCCAGGTTGGGGGTGTGAAGGGGCTAGTGGTGAGTTGCTTCATCTGCTTTTATTTCAAAATCCTGCGTAAGTTTACCATTTGAACATTTAATCTTTCCTTTGGCCTTGGGGAGAAGAGCAGCAATAGATAGGGGGGTGTTATTTGCAGTTTTCAGAAACTTTTTAAGAAGAGCGTTTTTTAAAAAAAGGAGGCATCGCAAGCGTTGCCTCTCGGTTAAAATTTGGGGGCAAATACTGACTGATCGAAACTGCCTGGTTTAGTTTTCAGCCACTCTCTCTTGCCTGCCTAAATAATAAAAAAACAGGAAGTTAAATATTTATTGGACATTCCTGATCTCAAGAAAAACTCCAGCAAAAACATGGTTTTCGCTTAAGGGGAGAGGCCAGCGATCAGGATGTGCGCTTCCGATATAAATAATCTTTTCTTTTTTCTTGGGGAGAAAAAAACAAAACGAAGGAACTCGTGTTTTGGGGGAAAAAGAGGCAAAGAAGAGGAAAAAAAGCAGCTGACAAGACTTTTTTTCTTTTTCTTTTTAAAGGACATGCCAAAGAATGGCTGAAAACAACAAACCAGAAGCTGTGGAGAAAAGTTTTTTTTCTTTTCTTTAAATGTTCTATATTTGGATTTGGATAGAATCCAATCTGTAGTTTCGATATTTGGATATTGTTCCAAATACCAGCTGGATTTCTTGCTTTCTAGCTAATCTAAAAGCATCCTTAGGACCGAAGCTTCTATTTTTTCAGTGCAGACTCAGGCAGCAGATGGCAGAAAGATAGATCTCTGAGTGAATCTGTGATTCTGCGAACGACTCAATCTGCCTGCCTGCTTTGCCTGGTTTTGGGTAAAAGTGGCTCTCTTTTTTAATAAAAAAATTCAATATTTACATAAATATTTACAATATTTACATACATGCCATACCCACCCAGTTACATGACCACCAAGCCACACCCACAAATTAGGCCACGGCCACAGAACTGGTGGTTAAGAAATTTGAATCCCACCCTTTGTGGTTTATGCTAGCCAAAGCTTTTTAATTTTTTTCCCCCTCGCCCTCCGTTTTCTTCCAACAGGCCCTCAAAGGAAAACCCTGAGATTGGTCAGCTGTTTTGCTGGCGGCATTTTCCTGGGGACCTGTCTTCTCGACCTGCTTCCTACTTATCTAACCAGCATTAACGAAGCCCTGGATGATTTGCGAGTCACGGTGAGTGAGGCTGTGGAAGGGGGGCCACAATCCGTGGTGGGATTCAAGCAGGTGTAAACAACCGGTTTGGTAAGCGCGCAGCAGGTGGGCGGCACCAAACCATCGCTGAACAACCTGCTCGCCCGAACCAACCAGTAGAATCCCACCTCGGCCACCATTGCAAATCCTCAATTCTAGGTTTTAATTCTCTCGAAAGGAAAAGTTGAGCGCATTTTTGGTTTTCGAGGGTATCGACGCCTGTTTTGGGCTTGTGTGATTGCCGGGGGAAGAAGAGCCTCTTGTCACCCAGTGTTTTATGTAAATGGGTGCTAATTAATCCCTTTGCAATTAGAAGACTAGATTTGCAGGGGATGTTTTAACAGAGAGGGAGGAGAAACCGTTTCCGGCAAGAACCGCTGGGAGCAGCTTTCTGCTCCTTCGGTGGCTTGACCAAACGCTGCCGATCCACAAATGAGTGTGTAGCTTCTCTGGTAGACTGCCTTTCCACATGCAGGTTCTCTTTAGGAGTCCTGACTGCTTAAGGGAGAGCCTGCTTGGCTCAGCCCCTGGCTTCCGAGCGCTCCTTCCCGATCGGCCGCATTTTTTTTGACGGTCGGCTTGCTGTTCTTTTTCCCCGTGTGAGATTAGCCGCTCGCGAATGAAGAACGGCGGAGAGAGATTTTAGGAGGGTCCTGTCTTAGCTGAGAGAAGGGAAGTCGGAATCTGTCCCAGGGGCCTCCAATGATGGTCTCCTTCCTCCCTCTCTTCCCGGACAGCTCCGCTTCCCCTTGCAGGAATTCATCCTGGCCATGGGCTTCTTCGCTGCTCTGGTGTTGGAACAGATCGTGGTTGGCTTACAAGCGACCCTTCGGGATCCCTGGAAGAGACCGAGGCCCTCTTGAGCAACGCTTCCCACTCGCATCCTTCCCTGCAGCAGGACCAGAGTTGGCCCGAGGGATCCCAGCGCCCCTGGCTCGCGACCGCCTGGCCGCCGAGCGCACCCACGTCCACGTGGACTTCAACGCCCACTGCCATCCGCTTGGTGGTGCTTTTCCTGGCCCTCTCGCTCCACTCCATCTTCGAAGGGCTGGCCGTGGGCTGCAGGAAGACGGCGCCCAGGCCTTGGAGATCTGCGTGGCTCTCCTCATCCACAAAGGAGCCATCGCCTTCAGCCTGAGCCTCAAGCTCCTGCAAGGGAGGCTGCGCCCCCGGTCGTGGCCATCTGCCTGGTTCTCTTCTCCGCCATGTCTCCGTTCGCATCGGGCTGGGCGTGTCCCTGACCGAGGTCCCCATGGCGGCTCTGTCCCGCCTCTCCCGCAGCGCCCTGGAAGGCTTGGCTACGGGAACCTTCGTCTACATCACGTTTTTTGAGATCCTGCCCCTCACTAACTCGGCTCTTCCGAGCAACGCATCCTGAAAGTCATCGCTCTGCTGCTCGGATTCGCCCTGGTCACCAGCGTTTTTTGTTCGTGAAGATCTGAGTCGGGTGTCGGGCGCGGGGCAGGGGAGGAAAAACAAAACAACAACCCAGCCCCCTCCCAGCGGACACACGCTTGCAGGAAGCATCCTCCGTCCCTGCCGATTCCGCCTTACGGAGTTTGCCAAATGTTTTTCCTCGGTTTCCTGCCCAAAACCGACTCCCGTCAATTCTGGCTATCTCCGTCTTAACGGGGCTGCCAACCCTCTCCTTCCTCCCCTTGAAAAACTCGGTCTGAGCTCCATTTGATATCCAGGCCCATCCGTCAAACCTTCTGCCAATCCACCCTGGAGGATCAGAACGAAGATTCCCACACGACGGAAGCTCCGCGGAAACTGGAAAATATTTCCTGCAACAAGATATTTCTGCGGTGGGGTTAGACTTCGTTTATGTGGCAAACTGGACTGTTTGGGTTGGTTTAATAAACCAGGTTGGGCAAATAGACACTTTGGACAAGGGTGCAAAGATCTCTCCCTTTATAGATAATTAGTTAATTGCTGGTCTGCCTCCTACTGTACTCGTTCCTCCTTGTCAGGAGACGTCTTGTCCTGACATCTACCCAGCAATCATCCAAATTATCATCTTCTTCACCTGAAGATATCATCTGTTCCTCATTATCCCACCCGTTCCCGGCTGACCACCTAATTGAAGGGTGGAGGAGTTTGAAGGTTCAAGCCGACCTTGCAAATCAAATGCATTCATCTCCTCCTCATCGTTAGAACTTGCTGATTCATATAAGTCCTCCTCGCTGGAGCTGTCATTCAAAAAACCTGTAGCAGATGCCGGAATCACAACATTGAATTGTGAATTTCAACCCGTTAGCCCCAATATTGTGGGATTGATGGAGACTGGAATTTAAGCTGGAAAGGATGCTGAAAGGTATACTGCCTTGACCCATGGAAGCTCTTTTAAAAACCGGCCAGCAAAGCTAACAAAACTTTTATGAGCCTGTTTTCAATATATCTGCCTAATTTCCCCATTTTATGATTTCTTCTGCAAAAAACAAAACAAACCTCGGTTTAAAAAAAAAATGCAACTAAGGGGAAGTGACTTGAAACCTCGGTTTAAATTTAGTTCCCGCAACTTGGCAAAAATCCCACTAACTTGTTTTGTTCCTTTTTCTTCCTAGCGGTCTATCTTGGCAGCAAATTAAATCATTGAAATGTAATTTTTTTTTCTTTTTCTTTTAAAAAAAAAGAACTTCTCGGATCCCAGACCCGCCTGGGCCGTTTCCCAGAATCTCTGCAAACTTGTCCTAAAATCTTGTGTGTGTGTGTTTGTGTGTTTTCCCTTCTGTTTGACCCTGGGTGTAAATCAGGAGGGGTCGAAAATGGGTTTGGGAGGTTAACAGCTGCTTTTTCCCCTCTGCTTGGAAATGGCAAATTACTGGAATCAGTCACTGACTCACTCCTATATGGCGCTTCCTCTCCGGGTTGCTGGCTGACATTAAAAAAAAAAAATTATTACAGAGTAGTCCTTGACTTGCGACCCAAAATGAAGCCTCGGATTTTTTATGGCGAAGGGAGTTTTTGCCCCCATTTTACTGTTTTTCTTGCCTCCGTCGTTAAGTGGAACACTCCCAGTTGAGGTTGGGAAGTTCGTCCAGCTTCCCCGTTGCAACAGGGGATCTTACAAAACCGTCGTAAATATGCTGCAAGGGTCGTAAACGTGAAAAAATGGCCGTAATTCGAGGACTATCTGGATTGTCAAATCTTCAGACTGGGCGGGGGGAGGGGAAAAAGCAAAATAATTTGGGAAGGAACACCTGGTAATTCCACGAACGGAATAACTGTAGGGTAGTTTAGCATTTATTTGGGAAAACTTGGGGGAAAATGCTTAATTTTGCTTTTCTTTTCTTTTCTTTTCTTATAGTACCAACTACATTTAACTTTGAATCATTTATGTATTTATTAATCCGATTCATATCCAAGCAGCTCTGGGCATCGACAAACAAACCAAGCCACTAATTGCATAATGATAATTTAATAATGGTGGTCTTACTTAGGATAGAATAGAATACTTAACAGGTAACAGGTAATCAGAGTTGGAAGGGACCTTGTAGGTCATCTAGTCCAACCCCATGCCCACGCAGGAGACCCTACACCGTTTCTGACTTCAGATGGGAGTCCGGAGTGTGATTGTGATAGTTGGAGCTTCAAAACTTTGACTTTTTTGAAAAGTTGGTCGTAACTTGGAATGGCCGCTAAGCGAAGACGCTGTAAAACGTTTCTCACCCCTCCCCCGTTTCTTCCTCCAGGTTGGCTTCGTGGTGTGACGGTCGGCACGCGTCGAAACCAACGGAGCATGGAGAGGGCGCCACGGTCTTAACACCGCGTGTGGGACCCGCTTGGCAAATTTGGGAGACCTGCCCTTCCCGCAAATTGAACAGTCTGTGGATTGGCGCATGTTCGGGATGGCTGGATCGTGGGACTCGGATACGAAAATGGACACCAAGCTGGTGTGGAACCCGTACGAGAGCACGACGCGCTCGGTGCAGGCCCTGGAGCTGAAGCTGGGGTCCCTGGTGCTGCTGTTGGTGGTGACGCTGCTTTGTGCGTTCATCCCGCTCTGGCTGTTCCGGAGGCCGGGCTCTGCCCTCAACAGTGGAAGCTTTGGTGCGTAAGTTTTTTGGGGGGTTTGCTGGGTCTCCAGGGGTCCAATCCATGCCTGGTGGAATCAGGGTTGAGTCGGAATTGAAATAAATGGAATGGAATCCAAATTGAATTTGAATCAGAACTGAATCTGAATTGAAACAGAATCAGAACTGAATCTGAATTGAAACAGAATCAGAACTGAATTTGAACTGAATCAGAACTGAATCTGAATTGAAACAGAATCAGAACTAAATCTGAACTGAATCAGAATCAGAACTGAATTAGAACTGAATCTGAATTGAATCAGAATCAGAACTGAATCAGAATTGAAACAGAATCAGAACTGAATCTGAACTGAATCTGAACTGAATCAGAATCAGAATCAGAACTGAATCTGAATTGAAACAGAATCAGAACTGAATTTGAACTGAATCAGAACTGAATCGAAACAGAATCAGAACTAAATCTGAACTGAAACAGAATCAGAACTGAATCTGAATTGAATCAGAATCAGAACTGAATCTGAACTGAACCAGAATCAGAACTGAATCTGAATTGAAATAGAATCAGAACTGAATCAGAAATGAATCTGAACTGAATCAGAATCAGAACTGAATCTGAACTGAATCAGAAATGAATCAGAATCAGAACTGAATCTGAATCAGAACTGAATCTGAATTGAATCAGAATCTGAACTGAATCAGAATTGAATCTGAATTGAATTTGAATCCGAACTGAATCTGAATTGAATCAGAATCCGAACTGAAACAGAATCAGAACTGAATCTCAATGAATCAGAACTATTCAGAATCAGAACTGAATCAGAATCTGAACACCTTTTAAAAAAAGAACACGTTTTGTTTTGAGTCCCTTCCCAGAGGGACCCAGTTAGAGGCTGTTTATCCCCCAGGTTGGGGGTGTGAAGGGGCTAGTGGTGAGTTGCTTCATCTGCTTTTATTTCAAAATCCTGCGTAAGTTTACCGTTTGAACATTTAATCTTTCCTTTGGCCTTGGGGAGAAGAGCAGCAATAGATAGGGGGGTGTTATTTGCAGTTTTCAGAAACTCTTGTTTTTAAGAAGAGCGTTTTTTAAAAAAAGGCATCACAAGCATAGGCCCTCGGTTAAAATTTGGGGTCAAATACTGACTGATCGAAACTGCCTGGTTTAGTTTTCAGCCACTCTCTCTTGCCTGCCTAAATAATAAAAAAACAGGAAGTTAAATATTTATTGGACATTCCTGATCTCAAGAAAAACTCCAGCAAAAACATGGTTTTCGCTTAAGGGGAGAGGCCAGCGATCAGGATGTGCGCTTTCCGATATAAATAATCTTTTCTTTTTTTCTTGGGGGAGAAAAAAAACAAAACGAAGGAACTCGTGTTTTGGGGGAAAAAAGAGGCAAAGAAGAGGAAAAAAGCAGCTGACAAGACTTTTTTCCTTTTTCTTTTTTAAAGGACATGCCAAAGAATGGCTGAAAACAACAAACCAGAAGCTGTGGAGAAAAGTTTTTTTTCTTTTCTTTAAATGTTCTATATTTGGATTTGGATAGAATCCAATCTGTAGTTTGGATATTTGGATATTGTTCCAACTACCAGCTGGATTTCTTGCTTTCTAGCTAATCTAAAAGCTTCCTTAGGACCGAAGCTTCTATTTTTTCAGTGCAGACTCAGGCAGCAGATGGCAGAAAGATAGATCTCTGAGTGAATCTGTGATTCTGCGAACGACTCAATCTGCCTGCCTGCTTTGCCTGGTTTTGGGTAAAAGTGGCTCTCTTTTTTAATAAAAAATTCAATATTTACATCAATATTTACAATATTTACATACATGCCATACCCACCCAGTTACATGACCACCAAGCCACACCCACAAATTAGGCCACGGCCACAGAACTGGTGGTTAAGAAATTTGAATCCCACCCCTTGCGGTTAATGCTAACCAAAGCTTTTTAATTTTTCCCCCCCTCTGCCCTCCGTTTTCTTCCAACAGGCCCTCAAAGGAAAACCCTGAGATTGGTCAGCTGTTTTGCTGGCGGCATTTTCCTGGGGACCTGTCTTCTCGACCTGCTTCCTACTTATCTAACCAGCATTAACGAAGCCCTGGATGATTTGCGAGTCACGGTGAGTGAGGCTGTGGAAGGGGGGCCACAATCCGTGGTGGGATTCAAGCAGGTGTAAACAACCGGTTTGGTAAGCGCGCGCAGCAGGTGGGCGGCACCAAACCATCGCCGGAACAACCCGTTCGCCCGAACCAACCAGTAGAATCCCACCTCGGCCACCATTGCAAATCCTCAATTCTAGGTTTTAATTCTCTCGAAAGGAAAAGTTGAGCGCATTTTTGGTTTTCGAGGGTATCGACGCCTCGTTTTGGGCTTGTGTGATTGCCGGGGCGGAGAGAAGAGCCTCTTGTCACCCAGTGTTTTATGTAAATGGGTGCTAATTAATCCCTTTGCAATTAGAAGACTAGATTTGCAGGGGATGTTTTAACAGAGAGGGAGGAGAAATCCGTTTTCCGGCAAGTCCGCGGGAGCAGCTTTCTCGTTCCTTCGGTGGCTTGACCAAACGCTGCCGATCCACAAATGAGTGTGTAGCTTCTCTGGTAGACTGCCTTTCCACATGCAGGTTCTCTTTTAGGAGTCCTGACTGCTTAAGGGAGAGCCTGCTTGGCTCAGCCCCTGGCTTCCGAGCGCTCCTTCCCGATCGTCGCATTTTTTTGACGGTCGGCTTGCTGTTCTTTTTTCCCGTGTGAGATTAGCCGTTCGCCGAATGAAGAACGGCGGAGAGAGATTTTAGGAGGGTCCTGTCTTAGCTGAGAAGGGGAAGTCGGAATCTGTCCCAGGGGCCTCCAATGATGGTCTCCTTCCCTCCCTCTCTTCCCCGGGACAGCTCCGTTTCCCCTTGCAGGAATTCATCCTGGCCATGGGCTTCTTCGTCGTTCTGGTGTTGGAACAGATCGTGTTGGCTTACAAGGACCCTTCGGGATCCCTGGAAGAGACCGAGGCCCTCTTGAGCAACGCTTCCCACTCGCATCCTTCCCTGCAGCAGGACCAGAGTTGGCCCGAGGGATCCCAGCGGCCCCTGGCTCGCGACCGCCTGGCCGCCGAGCGCACCCACGTCCACGTGGACTTCAACGCCCACTCGGCCATCCGCTTGGTGGTGCTTTTCCTGGCCCTCTCGCTCCACTCCATCTTCGAAGGGCTGGCCGTGGGGCTGCAGGAAGACGGCGCCCAGGCCTTGGAGATCTGCGTGGCTCTCCTCATCCACAAAGGAGCCATCGCCTTCAGCCTGAGCCTCAAGCTCCTGCAAGGGAGGCTGCGTCCCCGGGTCGTGGCCATCTGCCTGGTTCTCTTCTCCGCCATGTCTCCGTTCGGCATCGGGCTGGGCGTGTCCCTGACCGAGGTCCCCATGGCGGCTCTGTCCCGCCTCTCCCGCAGCGTCCTGGAAGGCTTGGCTACGGGAACCTTCGTCTACATCACGTTTTTGGAGATCCTGCCCCACGAACTCGGCTCTTCCGAGCAACGCATCCTGAAAGTCATCGTTCTGCTGCTCGGATTCGCCCTGGTCACCAGCGTTTTGTTCGTGAAGATCTGAGTCGGGTGTCGGGCGCGGGGCAGGGGGAGGAAAAAAAACAAAACAACAACCCAGCCCCCTCCTAGCGGACACACGCTTTGCAGGAAGCATCCTCCGTCCTGCCGCCGATTCCGCCTTACGGAGTTTGCCAAATGTTTTTCCTCGGTTTCCCGTTGCCCAAAACCGACTCCCGTCAATTCTGGCTATCTCCGTCTTAACGGGGCTGCCAACCCCCTCCTTCCCCCCCTTCCCCCCCCCCCCCCCTTGAAAAACTCGGTCTGAGCTCCATTTGATATCCAGGCCCATCCGTCAAACCTTCTGCCAATCCACCCTGGAGGATCAGAACGAGGATTCCCACACGACGGAAGCTCCGTGGAAACTGGAAAATATTTCCTGCTGGGTCATTTCGGAGCTCTGCGGTGGGGTTAGGACTTCCGTTTATGTGGCAAACGGGACTGTTTGGGTTGGTTTAATAAACCAGGTTGGGGTGGGGAGGGTGGAAAGATATATTTTTGGTGCCAACCGTTCAACTTCGGAGCGAGAGAACCACAGTGCCTTCATTTTTTCTCTCCAGTGCCTTAAATGTTCGACCGACGTGGGAAAGCAAAAAGGGGGGCATTTTTTTATTTTATTTTGAGTTTAGCATCCTTTCCGCATCTTTGACAAGAGTTTGAGGCTGTCTCATCCCTGGGCAATCCAAGTTTGTTTGCTTCTCGACTCGGCCATCATCGTTAAAGCTGGCTTGCTCCGATGCTTTAGTTTTAATTAGTTTCCAAACGACGCTGGCTAAATACCGGGCCAATTTGAGCGCCACATGATGGCTTACGGAGGAACCTGGTTACGCAAAGCTGCAGTTGAACCGACATGGGCAGCTGAATAAGTCGCCAAAGGGCTAAGCTGGGCCAGGAGGCGCTGCCAATCCGTGGTCCTTGATGGATTTGGTCGCTCGGTCACGCAGCTTCAGAAACGAGGCTTAACCAGGTTACTAGGAAAAGTCCTGGATCGGGGTTAGTCTAACTGGTTGCACGGCTTATTGAGGCTTTTAACAAAGCTGTAAGGAATTTGGGAATCTTGGTTAGTAGACAGTGGCCCTTAAAATCTGGGCTCAAATTTTTCTGCGTTGAGTTAAATCCCAAAATTTGCGAAAAATGCAAAAGGACGCTGGCAAAAAATGCCTAGAAGCTTTTCCGTTTTAAAAGAAGGCCGCGAACGAATGCATTATTATTTTTTTGGGTGCGTGGAAAGCAGCTTGTAGAAAGCCTCTTCATCTCGTGCCTCAGGAACCGGGAAGGCGGGACGAAAGGAGCATGGGATGGTCACGTTTTCTGCATTTTATTGAATGGGGGGAATAAAATCTATTTAGGAGTGAAGGCCGCAAAGAAATTTCCCGCGTTCCTTTTTACATTTTTTTTTAAAGTTCTGAAAGTTTTCTTTTTTTTTGTAGCACAGAACATTTTTTTTAATCTAGCCCTCTGCCCAGGTGTGCTATTAAAAACGTTTCCTAATTGGGATTTTTTTTTTCCTAGAGGTCCCTGCATCACAACTTCCATCATTCCCAGCCCGCTGGGGAAGATGGGAGATAGAATCTGATGCATCTAGGGGGAAAAAACAACGGGGGCTGTTTTGTTTTATATCTATATATTTGCAAATTCTGCAGCGTTCCCAAGTTTGCAACGGGGAATGTGTTCCTGGCGGGTTGCGTGGAGAGGCGACAACTCTTTGCAAACGGGAATGAAGGTTGTGTGTATGTGCAGCATTTGAACTGACAAGCTGGGACTCAGTTTAGTTTTGAGCAATCTAATAAAAGCATTTTTTTAAATTTTTTTTTAACTCCACACAGTTCCTGTGCTGTGTTTATTCCTGTCGTGATTTGGGGTGGGTGGGAAACGGATCCTTGGTGGGTTCCCACCCACCCCCAGTGCTTTCCTTAACTTGGAGATCTGGGATCAAATGGGAACCCCAAGCGGATCCATCGCTTAGATGGTTAGCAAACTCGGGAAGTTCAAATTGCAGTTGTTAAAGTGAAAATGTTCAAGTGAAAGTTCAAATTGCAGTTAAAGTTAAATTTTTCAAGTTAAAGTTAAAATTTTCAAGTGAAAGTTCAAATTGCAGTTAAAGTTAAAATTTTCAAGTGAAAGTTCAAATTGCAGTTAAAGTTAAAATTTTCAAGTGAAAGTTCAAATTGCAGTTAAAGTTCAAATTGTTAAGTTAAAGTGAAAATTGCAGTTAAAGTTAAAATTGTTAAGTTAAAGTAAAAATTGCAGTTAAAGTTAAAATTCTTAAGTGAAAATTGCAGTTAAAGTTAAAATTGCTAAGTTAAAGTGAAAATTTCAGTTAAAATTGTTAAGTTAAAGTGAAAATTTCAGTTAAAGTTAAAATTCTTAAGTTAAAGTGAAAATTTCAGTTAAAGTTAAAATTGGTAAGTTAAAGTGAAAATTGCAGTTAAAGTGAAAATTCTTAAGTTAAAATTGCAATTTCCAGCACAGATGGTGAAATGGCGGTACAGGCAGTCCTTGACTTACGACAGTTTGCTTAGTGATCGTTCAAAGTTGCAACGGCCCTGGAAAAAAAGGGACTCAGGACCGTTTTTCACACTTAATGACCATTGCGGCATCCCCGCAGCTACGTGATGAAAATTCAAACATTTGGCAAACGACTCGTGTTCACGACGGTTGTGGCGTCCCCTGGGGAGGGGAGTTTTCACGTGATCCCCTTCTGCCGAGTGACGTCAAGGGGGAATCCGGATTCGCTTAACAACCGTGGGACTAGCATCACAGCTGCGGCGATTTGCTGTCGCAGAATGGGGCAAAGTGCACTTAACGACTGTTTCGCTTAGTAACAGATACGTTGGGCCTCCGTGGTGGTCATTAAGTTGAGGATTGCCTGTTGGGGGTTCTTTTGGCGGGAAGTGGATTGCTTCCAAGCCTCCCAAGTTTCTAGTCCTTAGGGGAGGGATATTTTATCTGGGCTGTGGAGGGATTCAGAGCAGTCGCCCCCTCCCCTCTCCCTTTTATTGTACATCATCATCTAATGACCCCATAATCCCTTGCTGGGTGGAGTCTGGGCAACTGAATGGAGCTGAGCCTTTTACTGGCCGGATGCCTTTCCTGTCACTAACACAGAGTTTTGTTCAGCAGATAATATTCTCATTGAGCCCAGAGAGAAAAATATTGGTCTACCTAGGATCGAACCCACAGCCTCCTGATTGTGAGGTGACTCTATTTCTAGGCCACCACACCACTCTCCTCTCCCTTTTATTGTGTGTGTGTTTGTGTGTGGTTTTTGTGTGTATGTGTACACACACACACACACACCTCCTGTAAGTAAGACAATAGCTGCAGTTGTTGCCTGGCATCAAATCCCCTAAGGCTTTTATCGGCTGAATTAAAAATTGAGAATGGGCCTGATTTGATCACCCTCATCCGCTCTAAATCTTAATTAATGCACAGTGGAGTTGATGCAGGGTGCAATTTAGTGTGTGCTCTAATTGGCATTTTGTGTGTGTGTGTGTGTGTGTGTGTTGCGTAGCTCCAGCTTTCAAAGGTGCTGAATTTAATTGTAATTTAATGGTGGTTTTCCCCCCCCCCCCCTTAAAAATAATTCCATGCACGCTGCACCACATGCACCCTTAATGCGTCTTTTATTGCCGCAGGATTTAATTGTGCTTCTGTTAAGACTGCTGAGTGTGTGTGTGTGTGTGTGTGTGTGTTTGTTTAATGATTGCCTTGCTTCATTTGCAAAAATCTGGCCTGCCGGGACAGGCGGTAGCTTCGGGCTACGAAAAGAAACAACAACAAATGCTCCTACCTCAATTAATTAAAGTTTATTAGATTTATATAGGGCACTTCCTTTGAAGGAAGACTCCAACACACTGTGAACGTGTTAAAAGATTTTAGCTCCCTTTCTGTGAACGGTTCATCCTCGGCTTACGACCGCAATTGGGGTCGGGAAGGAGCAGAATTTCCGTCGCTAAGCAAGGTGGTTCTTTAAGTGAGCCGCCTCCTGATTTTGCCGCTGCTCCTTTCACCAAGGCGGTTAGACCATCACAAAAGAGACGCTGCAACCATTTGTAAACACACATGGCTTGTCAAATGCCCAAGTGGGAAAATGTTGTTGCAAGAGTTTGCAAAGGTTGCAATAGGACGACGGGGTTGTAAATCACTTTTGTTTTCAGACTTTGGTCGCTAAATGAAATGGTTACAAGTCAAGGACCCAAACTTTTTGCATCCGTTGAAAAAATGACGGGTTTGGTGAGTTTTTTTTTTTTTAAATCAATTGCCATTCAAATATTGTTAAAAATACAGCCACGTTTGCTGTCGGATTTATATATATATATATATATATATATATATATATATATATATATATATATAAATATATATATATATATATATATATATATATATATATATATATATATATATATATATATATATATATATATATATATATATATATATATATATATTTGTTCTGAGGTTCTCGGATTTGATGTGGATCTTGTTTTGCGTTAGATCGAGCAGCGGCGAGGTCCCACTCGCCATCTTCAGGCTGGTGCTTCGCTTAGTGCCGGAGTAGCTGGAGTAAGCACTGCTTACGGCACTGCCAAAGCACAGCTGAGATGGCGATGGGACTCGCCAAACGCTGCAGATACTTGAATCTACGCGGAGAAACGAATAACAAAGATCCATATATATATATATATATATATATATATATATATATATATATATATATATATATATATATATATATATATATTAATTTATTATATATATTATATATTATATATTTATTATATATATTATATATTAATTATATATATTATATATATTATATATTATATATTATATATATATATATATAATGTATGTATTTTAATGCACGTTTAAATGCATTGCCTTATGTGGGGGGGCCATAATATAGGGAAAGTTAGTAAATAATCAATAGTAACTGAGAAATAACAAAGGTTATTTTCCTTTACACAAAATTATATTAAAGAGTGGGGACCTGGAGTAGTTTTCCTTTAGTGAAGATGAATTAAATTAAAGAAAATATATAAAAGAGGGAATGGAAAGCAAAATAGAAAGGAGGATTAAAGAAGGGTGAGGAATGGCATGGAGGTTGTAGGTCCCCAGGATAAGGTAGGCAGGTGGATGGATAGAGGTAGATAGGTGGTAGATTAAATTACAGTTGGAAGGGACCTTGGAGGTCGTCTAGTCCAACCCCCTGCCCAAGCAGGAGAACCTACACCATTTCTGACAAATGGATTGAGGATGGATGGATAGATAGATGATAGATAGATGATAGGTTAGGTTAGATTAGATTAAGAGTTGGAAGGGGTCTTAGAGGTCATCCAGTCGAACCGTAGACCGTGCCCCATTTCTGACAATTGGATAGATAGTAATAAATAGAAGAATTGAATCACTTTTAACAGAATAAAATTTTTTTTTTAGATTGAACTGTAAATGGGGTGGGGCCAGAATGCTGAACCCAAGCGCAAATAGCAAAATTGTCGATTTATTTATAAATCTATAGGTGGCAAAAGACAGCGGGGAAAGCACTCTGTGCATGCCCAGAGACACGGTTGGCCGGGCGTCTCGAGAGAAGCTCAGCGCGCGCGCGGTGCCCGCCGGGAAAGGGAGTCCCCGCGGGCCCTGGGGCCAGGGCATCCGCGTCGCGGGGGGACGGGACTCCATCTCCGGGGTGCCCCGCGCGTGAGGGGGATGGCCTTCCGCCTCGGCCCGCGCGAGGCAGGCCGGGAGCGGAGTCCCCGCGGGAGGGGGAGGTTTCCTCCCGGAGGGCTCCGAGAGGGCGGTGCACTCGCTTTCCCGGCGTGCCCGCGCGGGCTTGCGCGCGAGGGGCGGGGCGCGAGAGTGGGGGGAGGAGGAGGAGGAGGCCGCTGAGGCGGCGGCGGCGGCGGCGGAGCAAGATGGCGGCGGCAGCGGCGGCGGGGGTTCCGGGGCCGCCGCGCCGGGCTCTTCGTCCTCAGGCGGAGGAGGGGCGGCGGCGGCGGGGCTTCCTCGTCGTCCTCCGCCGCCGCCTCCTCGGCCTCCTCGTCTTCCCCGGCAGCCGCCGCTTCGTCTTCTTCCGCGTCCTCGTCGTCCAACCCGCGCAAGTTCAGCGAGAAGATCGCCCTGCAGAAGCAGCGGCAGGCCGAGGAGACGGCGGCCTTCGAGGAGGTGATGATGGAGCTCGGCACCACCCGGGTAAGCGGCGGGGGACGGCGGGGGTGGGAAAGAGGGGCGCTTCCGGTCGAGGGAGTCACTTCCGGTTGGGGGGGGGCTGCCCGCGGGGGACGACGACTCGGGGGCCCATCTTCCTGCGCTGGCCTGAGCTCAGAGCTCTGGAGAGGGGTGGACTGTCCCGCCCATCATCCCCTGCCTAGTTTGAGAGTTTGGGGAGTCTCTGGGAAAGGGTGGATTATCTCACCCATCATCCTCTGCCTAGGCTGGGTTGGGGGTCCCTAAGAGAGGGATGGACTAGCCCACCCCATCATCCTCTGCCTAGCTTGAATTGGGGTCTTGAGGGCGGGGTGGGTTATCTCGCCCATCATCCTCTGCCAGGCCTGAGTTGAAGTCCCTGGAGAGGGCTGGACTACCCCACCCATCATCCTCGGCCTAGCTTGAATTGGGTCTGAACTGTCCCACCCATCACCCTCTGCCTAGCCTGGGTTGGGGGTCTCTGGAGAGGGATGGACTGTCCCACCCATCATCCTCTGCCTAGTTTGGGTTGGGGGTCTCTGGAGAAGAATGGACTATTTCACCCATCATCCTCTGCCTAGCTTGAATTGGGGGTCTCTGGAGAGGGATGGACTGTCCCACCCATCATCCCTGCCTAGTTTGAGTTGGGGGTCTCTGGAGAGGGATGGACTGTCCCACCCATCATCCCCTGCCTAGTTTGAGTTGGGGGTCTCTGGAGAGGGATGGACTGTCCCACCCATCATCCTCGGCCTAGTTTGAGTTGGGGGTCTCTGGAGAGGGAGGGACTGTCCCACCCATCATCCTCGGCCTAGTTTGAATTGGGGGTCTGGAGAGGGATGGACTGTCCCACCCATCATCCTCGGCCTAGTTTGAGTTGGGAGTCTCTGGGAAAGAGGGCTGGGTTGGGGACTGTCCCACCCATCATCCTCGGCCTGCTCCCCCTCCCCATGGCTCACAGCCCCTTTTAGAGGCGGTGGGTTCCGCTCCCATCATCCTCGCCTTCTTCCCCACTACAGTTCCCATCCTTTGGCTTCTGGCCCGGCTCTCATCCCTCCCCGTGGGGGCATCTGGGGTTCTCTTGACCATCCTCCCCTGCCCAAAGGGGGCCTCTGGGCCTTTTTACCCACCCATGGGGCTGTCCTGGTTGGAAGGCTGGACCACTGGAGTGGGGGGGGGGGAGATAAGTACCCTTTGACCCTTTGTGGGGAGGGTTTCTGGCTGGGAATGTCCTTTGAGGACGGGGTGTGTGTCTTCTGACTCTTCTTCGCACTTAACGACCGTCGCATCCTCCCCTGGTCACCTTTAAATTCAAACACTTGCCAGCCGACTCGGACTTACGACGGTTGCAGCATCCCCCGGGGGGGGGAAGTGTCACCTGATCCCCTTTACAACCTTCTGACAAGCAGAGTCAATGGCGTGGGGGAGGAGGGAAGCCGGATTCACTTAATGACCGCCTGACTAATTTAACGAGGGCAGTGATTCGCTTTAACGACGGTGGCAAGAAAGACCGTAAGACGGGAGGGAGACGAAAACACGACACACGTCACGCTCAGTTAGCCATGGAAATACGGGGCTCTGTGGTAGCCGTAAGTCGAGGACTGGCCGTAAATGGTGGAGGGGGAGGCATCTTTGGAATTGGGGAGGGGGCGGGGAGGCTTTCCTATCTCTCATTGCACCCCATTTACTGGCACCCCCAAACAAAAAAACAAAAAAAATCACCATTTTTGCAACTGGATCCTCTGGAATATTCTGGAGAAGTTTGAGAAACGGGACCGGCTGGAGAATTGTGTCCTACACAAGTTGTGACGGTGGCGTTGTTGCCTCGGTCCGGCCTCTCCTGGGAAAAGCGGGTGTCCCCGGAGAGGGTGGTGGGGTTAAAATTAGCCTGGACAGAGGACGAGAAAAACACGCGGGCGGGACGCAGGACGCCACCCACCATCTTGGAGCCTTGGCGTTTGGGGCATCGCCGTCCGGCGGGCCGGAGTGGACGGTCAGCCCACCGGAGGAGATGCCCATTTGGGGGGTGGCAAGGTTCCCCTCTGGGGGGGGCTGAGGTGGGATGGGATGGCTGGGTCTGGGGGTCTTTGGGGGGCTCGGACGTCCTGGCCCAGCCAGTGTGGCTTGGAGGGTATTCCCAAGTTCCCTCTGCCGGAAGACCCTAACCAACATGGTTAGACGTGGAACAGTGTTATTGTTGCCTCTGGAGCCAGTCGGGATGTTTGTTTATTTTTTACTTCCTCCCTCCCTCCCTCGCTTCCTTCCTTCCCTTTACTTTTTCTTTCTATCCTTCCCTTCTCCCTCCCTCCCTCCCTCTTTTCTCCCTCCCTTCCTGCTTTTCCTCTCCTCCCTTCCCTCCTTGCTTCCTTCCTTTACTTTCTCTTTCCCTTCTCCATCCCTCCTTTTTTCCTTCCTTCCTTCCTTCCTTTTCTCCCTACTTTTCCTCTCTTCCCTCCGCTCCTTTGCTTTCTTCATTTACTTTCTATTTCTCTTTCCTTCTCCCTCCCTCCCTTTCTTTTTCCTTCCTTCCCTCTCTTCCTTGACTTTTCCCTTCCATCTTTTCTCTCTCTCCTCCCTTCCCTCTTTTTGCTTCCTTCCTTCCTTACTTCCTTCTTCCTTCCTTCCTTCCATCCCTCCTTTTTCCTTCCTTCCTTCCTTCCTTCCTTCCCTTTACTTTTCCATTCCATCTTTTCCTCTCCTCCCTTCCTCCTTGCTTTCTTCATTTACTTCCTCTTTCTTCTTCCTTCCTTCCTTCCCTCCTCCTCCCTTTCTCCTTTTCCTTCCTTCCCTCTCTTCCCTTCCTTCCTTCCTCCTTTGCTTTTTCTTTCTCTCTCTTCCCTTCTCCCTCCCTCCCTTCTCTTTTTTCCTTCCTTCCTTCCTTCCTTCCTTCCTTCTTCCTTCCTTCCTTTCTCCTTCCTTCCTTCCTTCCTTCCTTCCTTCCTTCCTTCCTTCCTTCCTTCTTCTTTTCCTCCTTCCTTCCTTCCTTTCCTTTCCTTCCTTCCTTCCTTCCTTCCTTCCTTCCTTCCTCCTTCCTTCCTTCCTTCCTTCCTTCCTTCCTTCCTTCCTTCCTTCCTTCCCTTGACTTTTCCCTTCCATCTTTTCCTCTCTTCCCTTCCCTCTCTTCGCTTCCTCCCTTTACTTTTTCTTTCTACCCTCCCCTTCCTCCTTCCCTCCCTCCCTTCCCTTCCTTTCCTCCATGATGGCTCCCCACAGCCCCCTCCCAAAGAGCCCCCCCGGGGGTGGGTTCCCGGAGGAGACCATCAAAGAAGGGGCCTCATCCTGTTTCCCCAAACTTCAGATCTGGGGCACCGCAGAGTTCCTCCCCTCCTGGCCGACGGCCTTGGTGCTCTTGGCAGGGAATGGCTGGAGTGGCATCCGGGGGCACTGGGTGGCACTTGCCTCCCCTCCTCCATTCCCCCACCCACCCACCCAGCGGTCGAGCCTGCCGACCCGGACACCCCACGGGAGGGAGGAGAGCCGGGCCAGAAGCCAAAGGATGGGAACTGTAGTGGGGAAGAAGGCGAGGATGATGGGAGCGGAACCCACCGCCTCTAAAAGGGGCTGTGAGCCATGGGGAGGGGGAGCAGGCCGAGGATGATGGGTGGGACAGTCCATCCCTCTCCAGAGACCCCCAACTCAAACTAGGCAGAGGATGATGGGTGGGACAGTCCATCCCTCTCCAGAGACCCCCAACTCAAACTAGGCCGAGGATGATGGGTGGGACAGTCCCTCCCTCTCCAGAGACCCCCAACTCAAACTAGGCTGAGGATGATGGGTGGGGTAGTCCAGCCCTCTCCAGAGACCCCCAACTCAAACTAGGCAGAGGATGATGGTTGGGACAGTCCATCCTCTCCAGAGACCCCCAACTCCGAGTGTTTTCCAAAATCCCAACGGAAAGTTTCTTGACATCAGTAGTGCTGGTTCAATTGCTCACCTCCAATATTTGCATGCACAACACCTGTGCAAAGGGGGGGGGGGGGGGGAGTTCTGTATTTGATGCTCCAAAACAGAAATGCTCACGAAATTTTAAGGTTTTGGATCCCCCCCTCCCCAAGCCAAAACCTCCCTCTTGGCTTGTGCTCTTTGCAAGCTGCGGGCTGTGTTTGTGTGGCATGAACACTGCTTCCCCCCCTTCCGTTTGATTTACAAATCGAAAAAAATCCCCTTTATGAAAATATTTCTTCTTCTTCTTCTTCTTCTTCTTTCTTCTTCTTCTTCTTCTTCTTCTTCTTCTTCTTCTTCTTCTTCTTCTTCTTCTTCTTCTTTTCTTTCTTCTTCTTTCTTCTTTTTCTTCTTCTTTTCTTTTCTTCTTTTCTTCTTCTTTCTTCTTCTTCTTCTTCTTCTTCTTCTTCTTCTTCTTCTTCTTCTTCTTCTTCTTCTTCTTCTTCTTCTTCTTCTTCTTCTTCTTCTTCTTCTTCTTCTTCTTCTTTCTTTTCTTTTTCTTCTTTTTCTTCTTCTTCTTTTTCTTCTTCTTCTTCTTCCCTTTACGGAAGAGGGGGGAAAAAAAAACTTTCGCACAGGATGGAAACCTGGATTTTTCCAGAGATCGTGTAAATCACGGTTTGCAGGGACATGCGAGAGGCTCTTCGCCAACCTGGTTTTGGTGTCTTTATTTTATTTTATTTTTTTTGCAAGCGTGGTCGAGAGAGGAAGGAAACAATGAATAATCTGAAATGTTTTCCCATCTTGACCCTAAGTGGCCCCAGAAATGGCAGATTCTAATTCATCATCCGGTTGGATATGTGACACTTCCTTTATTCAAATATTTGGTGTGCGAGGTTTCAGCTTTTGGGGTGTGTGTGTGTGTGTGTGTGTGTGTGTGTCTGGTTTGAGTCCCATGGAAAAATCTTATTTTGCTTGCGGGGGGGCGGTATCTTGGTGTGGTCTCTTATTCCAGGTCTCTCCATAAAATGCTCCCTGTTATATGGCCAAACAGCCGGTTGATAACAGGGAGGAGGAAGCGGGTCAAGCTATTTTCCAAGGCACCCAAAGGCCAGACAAGGAATAATGGATGGAAACTGATCCAGGGAGAGATTCAACCTGGAAATAAGGAAGAATTTTCTGATAGAACAATCAAACCCGTGGAACAGAAGTTGCCTTCGGAGGTTGTGGGAACTTCATCCCTGGAGGTTTTCAAGAAGAGATTGGACCGCCATCTGTCAGAAATAGTGTAGGGCAGGGGTGTCCAACCTTGGCAACTTTAAGACTTGTGGACTTCAACTCCCAGAATTCCTCAGCCAGCTTTGCTGTCCACAAGTCTTAAAGTTGCCAAGGTTGGACACCCCTGGTGTAGGGTCTCCTGTTTGGGCAGGGGGTTGGACTAGATGACCTAAAAGGTCCCTTCCAACTCTATATTTGATGGGGGAGAAGTTGCCTTCAGAAGTTGTGGGAGCTTCATCCCTGGAGGTTTTCAAGAAGAGATTGGACTGGCATCTGTCAGAAATGGTGTAGGGTCTCCTGCTTGGGCAGAGGGTTGACTAGATGACCTGCAAAGTCCCTTCCAACTCTATCAATCTGTTAATTAATTTACCATCCCTGAGGCTTTCCAGAAGAGACAGGACTGCCATCTGTCAGAAACGGCGTAGGGTCTCCTGCTTGGATAGGGGGTTGGACTAGATGACCTAGAAGGGTCCCTTCCAACTTTGTTATTCTATGTTCAATGGGAGAGAAGTTGCCTTCAGAAGTTATGGGGGCTCCATCCCTGGAGGCTTTCAAGAAGAGACCGGGCTGCCATCTGTCAGAAATGGTGTAGGGTCTCCTGTTTGGGCAGGGGTTGACTAGATGATCTAAAAGGTCCCTTCCAACTCTATATTTGATGGGGAGAAGTTGCCTTCAGAAGTTGTGGGAGCTTCATCCCTGGAGGTTTTCAAGAAGAGATTGGACTGGCATCTGTCAGAAATGGTGTAGGGTCTCCTGCTTGGGCAGAGGGTTGGACTAGATGACCTGCAAAGTCCCTTCCAACTCTATCAATCTGTTAATTAATTTACCATCCCTGGAGGCTTTCCAGAAGAGACAGGACTGCCATCTGTCAGAAACGGCGTAGGGTCTCCTGCTTGGATAGGGGGTTGACTAGATGACCTAGAAGGGTCCCTTCCAACTTTGTTATTCTATGTTCAATGGGAGAGAAGTTGCCTTCAGAAGTTATGGGGGCTCCATCCCTGGAGGCTTTCAAGAAGAGACCGGGCTGCCATCTGTCAGAAATGGTGTAGGGTCTCCTGTTTGGGCAGGGGTTGGACTAGATGATCTAAAAGGTCCCTTCCAACTCTATATTCGATGGGGGAGAAGTTGCCTTCAGAAGTTATGGGGGCTCCATCCCTGGAGGCTTTCAAGAAGAGACCGGGCTGCCATCTGTCAGAAATGGTGTAGGGTCTCCTGTTTGGGCAGGGGGTTGGACTAGATGACCTATAGGGTCCCTTCCAACTCTGTTATTCTATATTCAATGGGAGAGAAGTTGCCGTCAGAAGTTATGGGGGCTCCATCCCTGGAGGCTTTCAAGAAGAGACCGGGCTGCCACCTGTCAGAAATGGTGTAGGGTCTCCCCCTGCTCGGGCGGGGGTTGGACTAGATGACCTGCAAAGTCCCTTCCAACTCTGATAATCTGTAAATCTGCAATTGTCCATAGACACGGCAGGCAGGTTCGGTTAGCTGGAGGGGACCCTCCTAAATATTTCCCCAACCAGTCCTTCCAGGTAGAGATTCTCAGTCCCCCAGGGCCTCTTCCAGGTATCCTCGACTTACGACCGCAGGTTGAGCCCCAGAATTTCCATTCCTTAAGCGAGGCCGTTATTAAGTGAGCTTCGCCCCATTGTTGCGGCTTTTCAGGCCGCCCTGGCTTTAAGGGAAGCGGTACATTGTTAGGACCACGGTTGTTAAGCAAACCTGGTCAGAAAGGGGATGATGGCTGACCCCTTGGAGGACACTTAGCAACCGTCATAAATACGAACCCCTTTGCCAGGCATCTGAATTTTGATCGCATGGCCGTGGGGGGGTGGCTGCCACGGTTGTCGAGTGTGAAAAAAATGGTCCTTTTTTTTCAGTGCATTTGTCACTTCCGGTCACTAAACGAACCGTCGTAAATTGAGGGTTGCCTGTCATTTTTTTTAACCCTTGTTCTTAGCGGGGTGTCAGGGGGCAGTTTTTAAACACCCCCCCAAAAAACTACCACTCTCATTTCCGGAGCTCTTAAAATGAGGCCTCTTTGGCGCGTACGGGATTGGGGTCTCTCTTAACTTTTGGGACCTCCGAGGTCTTCTAGTCCAACCCCCTTGGCTCGAGCAGGAGAGCCCAGTCCATTCCAGACAAAGGGTGGTCCCAATCTCCTCTTTAAAAAAAAGAAAAGAAAAAAAAACAAACTTCGCTGAACAAACAGTGACAAAAAAATAAGGCCGTAAAACGTAGCACAACGGACCCGCAACGGCTTAGCAGCGGGAATTTTAGTCTCTGTTGTCGTCGTAAGTTGAGGCTACCTCGACGGGTCGAGGTGCCAGGAGAGAGTTTGGTAGCCTCCGTCCGGCTCTTCCTCTCCTCTCGTTGGCTTGAGCCTCTGTTGCGGGACTGTACGTTGAACACACACACACACACACACACACACTGAGATTGTGGCATGTCGGAAAGAATGCTGTCCATCAGCTTTGTGAAGCCGCTGCCTCCCCAGGGCCAGTGAAGGATCCGTGCAGGCCGGCTCTGAAATTAACCCCCGTTCTGCTTCTCATTCCTGCCTTCAGTTGCAGGCTCAAAAGTTACGACTGGCGCACAGCCGAGGACCTTACTACAGCGGATCGCTGCCCAACGTCAACCAGATCGGAAGCGGCGCAGCAGAGTTTCAGGTAACCGTCGTTGGAACAAGCCAACATCCGGGGAAATCTTCCTTGGCATTTCTTCCCTGATGGTTGGAGGGGGTCCCTGCCCTGATTGGCAGGAGGGACCTTCCATTGGCACTCAGCATATGGAAATTGACACACGATGTACTGAAATGGACACATAATTGTTGAGATGTACTGAAATTGACACATAATTGTTGCATAATGTGTTGACATTGACCGTGTATTGGAATTGATGTACCAATTACTGAGGTTGGCAGAAAAGTATCGAAATGGACACACTGTGTATTGGAATTGACACACAGTTTATTGAAATTGACACATAATTGACATTGAAATTGAGGCATGATGTATTGAGCTCCACAAATTATTGAAATTGACAACATAAATTTTTGAAATTAACCACATAAATTTTTGAAATTGACACATACATTATTGAAAATGACACCACACATAAATTATTGAAATTGACACATAAATTATTGAAATTAACAACATAATTTTTTGAAATTGACACATAAATTTTTGAAATTGACACATAAATTATTGAAATTGACACATAAATTATTGAAATTTGAAATTGACACATAAATTTTTGAAATTGACACATAAATTATTGAAGTTGACAACCCAAATTATTGAAATTGACACATAAATTATTGAAATTGACACATAAATTATTGAAATTGACACCCATGTATTTGAATTGACACCCAACTAATTGAAATTGACACCCATGAACAGGAAGTTCCTGTTCCTCAATTTCACAGACCCCCCTGCCTCAGATTTTCACACTTTCACACACGCCTCTTGTCCCAACCGTGCCGCCTCTTTCTTTGCCTCCCCCTCCTTCAGGGTCCCCTCCATTCTCCGCTGGACTCGGCCCGGGGCACACGGCACCACGGCCTGGTGGAACGGGTGCAACGGGATCCCCGCCGGATGATCTCGCCGCTGCGACGTTACGTACGACAAATATCCTTTCGCCTCAAGGCGGGTTTTCCTTTCCCTTGGCTTGCGAACACAACACAGCTTGGGCTGGAGGTTCTCCAGGGATGGATTCCCCTTTGGGGTTCGACCCACAACGGGGAGCTTGCTGACTTGTTGACCCCAACGACAGTTGTCCTTAACACCCCCCCTATCACAGCGAGAAGGTTCTCCCACCACAGACTCTTACAATCCGAGCACCCTGTCCCCTCCTGCGCTGATGCTTTCCAGCTGGAGAAGGTGAGTCTTTTCCACACTTTACCGACAGAGCAAGCCATTGCTGTATAAAATGGGAGCCCACCTCCTTCCCTACTAGCGCTGATGCTGTTACCTAGCTTGGTCATGAAACGTCTGCAAGAAATCAACCTGGTTTAGGGAGCACCGAGGACCCCACAGTCTTCCTCCACCTCCACAGTTTTCCTCCATCTCCTCCATTTCCTCTTTTTCCGCTCTTTTTCCTCCTCCATTTCACAACCCACCCACCCCCTTCCTCCTAGCATTGATGATGTTACCTAGTTGGGTCATGAAACGTCCGCAAGAAAACAAACCCAGCCCAGAGAGCACCAAGGACCCCACAGCTACCATCCTTTGCTTTTATTTAATTTTCCTCCTCACTGTTTTTCCTCCCAGTCTCCTCCTTCCCCTTTTGGTCACTTGCACCTCAAGTTATGACCATAATCGAGCCCTGCAATGACGGTCATAAGTTACGACCATCGCAAAGCACGTCACCACAGAAGTGGAACACACAAGCACACAATTTTCTCCAAGGGTTGTCAGTTTGCTTGCTCAAGTTGGGCCAATTTTTCAACTTCTGGACCATGTTGGGGTAAGCAGAAACGGAGGCTGCCCTCTAGAGGGCGGGAAAGGAACCTCTTGTCTGGGTTTCTGCCCCCAAATGGTAGCCTGTGGAACTGCAGCCCAGATTTGCAAAAATCTTAACTGTTGGGAAGGCCAACCTTGGAGTAACTCTGGTGTTTTTCTCTTTTTTTGTTGTTGCAAAGGACGATGCCGTGGAGCAATTTCCCCATGGAGAAAGAACGCCTGTTTCGACTGCCAGCCTCACTCAACAGGTGACTCCTTTTTCTCCCAAGGTGTTTTACCCCCCCACACACACACACCCCTCTTTAAATTGACCCTTTGTTCCCACAAATGGCATCTCGAGGGGCTTTGGGCCCTTGTGAATCTGAACCCAAAGAAAAAGCAAAATATTTCCTCGTGTTGGAAGAAATATCCTTCTGGGTTTAGTTCCAAGTGGGAGAAAAGTTGCTTGGAAAGAAGGTTTAATGGTGGACAGGACCACGTGGCTCAGAGCTCCTGGGTGAAAAAAGGAAAGAGATGCTGAGAATCCCTTGGTTAGATGACCTCTGTTGGGCCCCACCTGCGTGTTTCCTGTTCCCGTGTAAGAAATGTATCCCATTGGCTGTCAGACACCCAGGGGGGCTTAGCTAACTTTGTAGGCTTTGCCTGGACCACATGGCTTCACCTGAGTGCCGCTGGCTGCTGGCAGTCTTCCCAGGCGCCGTGTGGGTGAGGTGGGTGGAGGCCTTTGTTATGTAGAATCCTCTGTCCCAGGCCTGAATGGCCCCGCCCGTTAACAAAAGGTGGGTGGGATGAGCTTCTGCCTCCCCGAGTTGAGTTTCTACTTCTCTTTTTTTAGGGGAAACAATTCTGCCTTTTTTTAGTAGAAAATAATTACATTTTCCTAGGAGAATATTTTTCCGCACCTTCTTCCCCAACGCTTAATCTCTCTTATATATATATATTTCCTCTCTTTTGCCAGTTCTGGAAATTTGGGGGAAAGTAAAACGAGCCCTAGGCTCATTCTCCTTTCCTCTGGTTTGCCTCTCATGGACCTGGACACACACACACACACACACACACACACACACACACACAACCCTTGGCTGCTTTCTTCAATGCACAAGGCCATGGAGGAGGCCGATGTGCTCACAACTCAACAATGACCCTCATTATGTTCCTTTGGAAGAACTGCAGTGGCCTAGCCCCCCCATTTGTCCCCCCAAGACATGGTTAGAAAGATAAGAGTGGAAAGGGAGCTTTGAAAGAGAGAGAGAGAGAGGGAGAAAGCAAGAAAGAAAGTGAGAGATGGAGGGAGGGAGAGAGAGGGAGGGAGAAAGAAAAAAAAAGGGAGGGAGGGGAGGGGGAGAGAAGGAAGGAAGGAAGAAAATGAAAGGAAAGAAAGGGAGGGAGGAGCAAGAGAGAAAGAGAAGGGAGGGAGAAAGAAAGAAGGGAAGGAAGGAAGGGAGAAAAAAAGGGAAGGAATGAAAAAAGGAAAGGAAGAAAGGGAGGGAGGAACAAGAGAGAAAGGAAAGAAGGGAGGGAGAAAGAAAGAAGGGAAGGAAGGAAGGAAGAAAAGAAAGGGAAGGAATGAAAAAAAGGAAAGGAAGAAAGGGAGGGAGGAACAAGAGAGAAGGAAGAGGGAGGGAGGGAAAAAGAAAAGGGAAGGAAGGAAGAAAAAGAAAGGAAAGGGAAGGAAGGAGGAGCAAGAGAGAAAGAGGAAGGGAGGGAGAAAAAAAAGGAAAGGAAGGGAGAAAGGGAGGAGGGAGGAACAAGAGAGAGAGAAGGATGGAGGGAAAAAAAGAAGGGAAGGAAGGAAGGAAGGAAAAAAGGAAAGGAAGAAGAAAGGGAGGAGGAGGGAGAAAGAAGAAAATCAACCTCTTTGGCAGCTTCGTTAACACGCAACCTCTCCTCCTCCCTGCCCCTTCGGGCTGCTGCTTGCGGCCATGTTTTGAACTCAGCGCCAGCTGGCAAGGCCGATGGAGGAGGGAGGTGCTGTGCCAATCTAAAGTTAACCTCGACTTGCGACCCCAGCCGGGCTCAAAAGTTTCCTGTCGCTAAGGGAGGCATTGGTTGGGTGGGTTTTCACGACCTCGCTCGCCAACATGGTTCAGTGAACAGCTGACGTTAGTAACCCAGTCGTTAAGCGAATCGGGCTCATTGACTTGGGCTGGTCAGAAGGTCGCAAAAAGGGGATGGCGTGAACCACCAACCTCCCCCTCCCCTCCCCCCCTGGGGACGCTGCGGCCGTCGTAAACACGAGTCGGTTTTGCCAAAAAGCTTCTGAATTTGGATCGTGTTGACAGCAAGGAGGCGGCCAACGGTTGTAAGTGTGAAACACGGCCCTAAGCCCCCTTTCCCGTCCCCACTGCCATCGTAACTCCGAACCGTCGCTAAACGAACTGTTTGTAAGCCAAGGACTAGCTGGATCAGGGTTTTTCTCCCCAGGAGTTAAGATTTAAACTCTTTTATTTCATTTCTTTTTAATTCCGCCTTTTGCAAGCAGAACAAATTCGGACTCGGCCCTGCACACCAGCGTGATGAACCCCAACCCACCAAACGCCTACCTGGGACCCTCCCAGGCGGGGCCCCCTCCCAATCGTAAGAGCGGTGAGTGGCTTGCGGGACGGTTGGGGGGGGGTCCTAGCACAGCGTGGGTCTTGCGAGAGGCCGGGGTGGGGGGTGGAGGGGGTCACGCTCCAGCTAGGATTTGGGGTTTCTTTGCCGGATGCATCTTCCCCGTCGATTCGAGACGATGGTCTAACGGTGGTTTGATGGTCCTTGTTGGGAAGAGAAGCGGCTGCTTTCAATCGCTTTGAAGGAAGAGGTGGGTCGAGAATGTATCTGCTGAATATAACTCAGCCCTGGCAACAGGAAAGGCCTCCGGACAGTAAAACCCTCGGCTCCATTCGCAAAGAATTATGGGCTCATTAAAATAAGGTGATGGTGGTGGTGTGTGTGTGTGTGTCCCGAGACTTCAAGCATGTAGCCATGTTTCTCAAAAGTTGGCCCCTTGAAGAGGGGTGGACTTCAACTCCCAGAATTCCCCAGCCGGCCATGGGAATCCTGGGAGTTGAAGTCCACCCCCCTCTTCAAGGGGCCAACTTAACACGAGAAGCGCTGATTTTAAGAGGGGCCCGTCCCAAGGAAGCTTTAAATTTATCCCCAGCAAAGGGGTCTCGACCTGCGCGAAGGCCCAGGAGGAAGGGGGAGAGGGGGGGGTCTGGGAGTTTATAGCCCCCACAATTATCCATTGCTATTTTTATTTTATTCTTTTTACATTTTCTTCTTTTTCTCTCTCTCTTTTTTTAAGGTTACCTAGATACAGATACGGATAGCAAAGGTAAGGAGGCCTCAAGTCTTGGCTTCTTCGCTTGTCCCCATCAGATGAGCATTTGCTTCTCCAAGTTGGGTTATATTTTTGTCTTAGTGGGAAAAGTGGGAGAGGAGGCTGTAATCTTCTCTCTTCTTGTTCTTCTCTTCTTTTTCTCTCTTCTCTTCTTTCTTCTCTTCTCTTTTCTTCTCTCTCTTTTTCTCTTTTCTCTTGTTTCTTCTCTTTTGCTCTTTCCTTTTTTCTCTTCTGGTCTCTTCTCTTTTATTCTCTCTTTTCTTTCTCTCTTCTGGTTTCTTCTCTTCTCGTTCATCTTTTCTTTTCTCTTTCCTTTTTTCTCTTCTCTTCTGGTCTCTTCTCATTCTCTCTTCTCTTCTCTTTTTCTCTTTTCTCTTTCTTTTCCTCTTTCCTTTTTCCTCTTCTCTTCTGGTCTGTTTTGTTTTATCTTTTATTCTCTTTCTCTTCTGCTTTCTTATCTTTTCTTCTCGTTCCTGTTTCCTTTTCTCTTTCCTTTTTTCTCTTCTCTTGTCTCTTATTTTCTCTTATTCTCTCTTTTCTTTTTCTCTCTTCTCGTTTCTTCTCTTTTCTTCTCGTTCATCTTTTCTTTTCTCCTTCCTTTTTTCTCTTCTGGTCTGGTCTCTTCTCATTTATTCTCTCTTCTCTTTTTCTCCTGGTTTCTTCTCTTTTCTCTTCTTTCTTTTCCTCTTTCCTTTTTTCTCTTCTCTTCTGGTTTCTTTTATTTTCTCTTTTCTTCTCTCTTCTGGTTTCTTCTCTTCTGGTTTCTTATTCTCTCTTCTCTCTTCTGGTCTCTTTTGTTCTCTCGTCTGGTTTCTTCTCTTTTTCTCTTATCCTTTCTTCTCTTTACTCTTTCCTTTTTTTTCTCTTCTGGTCTCTTCTTTTTTATCTTCTCTTCTCTTCTCTTCTCTCTCTTTCTCTCTCTCTTTCTCTTTCTCTTTCTCTCCCCCTTCCCCTAAAACTCCCCTGTGGGAAACTGAGGCAGCCTCCTCACCCTTCTCTCTCCTCCTCCTTCCCAGTGTTCCTTTTCCAAGTGCCTTCCATCGAAGAGAGCTTCTTGGACGACGGGAAGCAGTCGCTGAAACCTTGGGACACCAAGAAGGTGGGTGCCCGCTGCCCCCCTCGGTTCCAAGGGGGAAAAGCTTCGCCCCTCCCTCGTGGCCTCTCCCCTCCCCTTCTCCATCCCCCCTTCCCCCAGCCAATAACAGGCGGTTTCTCTTTTCTTCAGCTCTCCTCCTCTTCCGCCCGTCCCCGATCCTGCGAGGTGCCTGGAATCCAGTGAGTAGCAGCGGAGTCCTCCTTTCTCGTCGCGGTGTCGTTTTCTCTGAGCCCCTCCGATCTCAAACCCATCGAAGATTCCCCCAACTCTGCTTCTCTTTTTGAGCCAGGAGAGGGGGAAGGGCTTGGGGCGGTCAGGCGCAGCTAGCGAAACGAGGCCTTGAATTTCGAGCTTCCAGCTTGGGTTAAAAGATCATCCTTTCCAATTTCATTGCCTTCGTGGAATGCAGTGACCCTCAAGGTCAAATTCTCAGTTCTAACAGTAATGATCTCACCACTGGTAGAAAGGTAGCTGCTAAAGGGCAAAGACGGGGCGGGCGAGATTTCTCCCTGCGGGGAGCTGTGGCAAAAGTTGGCACAAATGAGCATGCAGGCTGACTATAAAAAAAAAAAGATGTTGAGACTCTAGAAGAATGACAGAGAAGAGCAACCAGGACGATGAGGGGACTGGAGGCTGAAACAGACGACGGACGGTTGCAGGAACCGGGCCTGGCTAGTCTAGGGAAGAGAAGGACCAGGGGAGACAGGAGAGCAGCCTTCCAATATTTGGGGGGGCTGCCCCAGAGAGGAGGAAGGGGTCAAGCTGTTTTCTAAAGCTCCCAAAGGCCAGACAAGGAATAATGGATGGAAACTGATCAAGGAGAGATTCAATCTGGAAATAAGGAGAAACTTTCTGACACTGAGAAAGAATCAACCCCTGGAACAGAAGTTGCCTTTGGAGGTTGTGGGAGCTTCATCCCTGGAGGCTTTCAAGAAGAGACTAGACTGCCATTAGTCAGGAATGGTGTAGGGTCTCCTGCTTGGGCGGGGGGTTGGGCTAGATGACCTCCAAGGTCCCCTTCCAACTCTGTTATTCTATGTTCAATGGGAGAGCTTGTTTTTTGGAAGTTGTGGGAGCTTCATCCCTGGAGGCTTTCAAGAAGAGACTGGACTGCCATCTGTCAGAAATGGTGTAGGGTCTCCCGCTTGGGCGGCGGGGGGGTGGGGGTTGGACTAGATGACCTACAAGGTCTCTTCCAACTCTATTCATCCCCTCCCTTTTCCCTCCTTCCTCCAGCATCTTCCCGTCCCCTGACCAGCCTGCCAACCTGCCCCCATCCCATCCACCCACAATACGGGAGGATCCCTGCCAGATTTGACCAACCTGCACTTCCCTTCTCCGTTGCCTACGCCCCTCGACCCGGAAGAGTCGGCCTATCCCAGCCTGAGCGGCGGAAGCAGCACCGGCAACCTGGCCAACACCATGACGCACCTGGGTATCAGCGGCGGGATGGGCCTCGGCCACAGCTACGAACCTCCAGGTACCAGTTCGGGGTGGTGGTGGGAATTCTTCTCGGACGATGCGTCGCCGGACAGGGAAAGGGAGCTTGGAGACGATGATGATGATGATTATAGCGAGCCGCGGTGGCGTAGTGGTTAGAGTGCGGTACTGCAGGCTGCTTCTGCTGACTGCCGGCCATTTGGCCGTTCGACTCTTCACTTGGCTCCAGGTTGACTCACTCAGCCGTCTGTCCTTCCGAGGTCGGTTAAAGGAGGACCCAGATGGTTAGGGGCGATATGCTGACACTGTAAACCGCTTAGGGAAGGCTGTAAAAACACTGTGAAGCGGTATATAAGTCTTAAGTGCTGTTGCTTTATAATCTATTTATATATATATAGATTATATATATATATATATCTATCTATATATATTATATATAGATATTATATTATATATATATATATATATATATATATATATATATATATATATATATATATATATATATATATATATATCAAAGTGAAATGCCCCTCACGCATCATCACAAAAACTCCAGAGCTGTAAAGCCTACAAACTTGACATTGGGCCCGTATATTCCTCTCGGCTTCTAGGTGCTCACTAAGAAAGGATTTATTATTATTATTATTATTATTATTATTATTATTATTATTATTGTTGTTGTTGTTGTTGTTATTACTGTTATTACTGTTATTACTGTTATTGTTATTGCTATTGCTATTAATTATTATTATTATTATACTATTATTATTATTATTATTATTATTATTATTATTATTATTATTATTATTAACATGCTGTGATGCTAAGGAGTTCTACCCCCTCCCCCGAAAAGAAATCTCTTCCGAAGGCAAAACACAAGCGGAGGAGTTTCAGTTTCACAGCACCAAGCAGCTTTAGTACTGAACAGTTGACCTAAGCCACGCCCAGGCTCCTTGCTGTCTCCTTGCTTGTGCAGCAAATACTGTTTCAGTTTCCAAACAGCCCTCAACTCTCACACACTGACCGTACGCTAGCCAGATGAATACCGATGAATGCTGGGAGGCAGAGGCAGAATTTCTCCCCCACCCCCTTATTTTCCTCTCCAAAAACACCACATTTCGTAGTTTCGTAGCGAAACACAGGTAGCATTATGTATTTATTGATCGATTGGCCTATAGGCCTTATCAACAATGTACAAGTTCAAACATGTATCCCCAATAAAATTCCTAACGAATAATTTAAAATGAAAGTAGGGCAAAATAACAATAGTTACAGGATAAAAAACAAATCATTTAACACATAAACATTATGTACATAAATACGTTCATCCGTACATTAATAAACGGAGCAAATCCCACTTCCTCCTGGCACTGATGATGTTATCTAGTTTGGTAAGGTCCGCTCCCCGATTTCAGTATCGGCCGAAGTTTGACCCTGTAACTTTTCCAAATTTTATTCCCCCACCCCCCCAAAATACGAGAGGTTTATCAAGCGGGACGGATTGTCGTCCCGACTCATCTCGTTCGTCTGGACGAGTTGTTGTTCCGTTGCACCTGGGGGGGCAGGACAGGGGAATGGCAGGATACCCCATCCATTTTCTCATGTGTCCTGGCAGATGTTTGGCATTTTATTCCATTTGTGTGTGTGTGTGTGTGTGTGTGTGTGTGTTGTACACGTGTGTCAAATCGAACCGTTTCTCCAGCCCGGAGGCAGCAAGGGTTTTGCCGGTTCCGGGAGAGGAGAGCTCGCCATTCTTTCACCGCCGCGGAAACCACCGGAAGTCCCCGGAGGCCGCGATACTCTATGGCTATAGTCAGCCATCTTTTGTGTGTGTGTGTGTGTGTGTGTGTCTTTCGTTTGTCTCATGGATTTATGCCTCTTTTTGTTCTCATGTGTGTGGTTTTTTTTTTGTGTCCACGCAGGGCTGTGTTCATCTATGCAGAGCTCTCTCAGTAACCCCTGCCTCCAGTCCTCGCTTAACGCCCCCGCCCTGCGCCCGGCGCCCTCCCACCTCAGCAGCCAGTCCATGCCTTCCTCCCTCAGCACCCCCTCGCTGTCCACCTCCCTCAGCAACCCTTCCCTCCCCACCTCGCTGGGCGCCCATGTGATGCCGCCCGTCCCGCCTAACCCCCGGCTGCCCCCACCGCACCACCAGCCTCCCCCCGGCTTTGGGGGCCCGGCCTCCTCTTCCTCCTCCTCCTCCTCCACTGCTTCGTCCCCGGCTGCCTCCTACGCCCCTCTGAACGCTTCTCCTCGGCGCAGGGTTCCCCTCAGTCCCCTAACTCTCCCCATGGCTGGAGATGCGAGACGACAGCACCCCAAACAGTTTTCGCCAACCATGTCACCCACATTGTCTTCCATCACCCAGGTATGCACCCAGGAGGGGAGAAGGAGGGGGCTTGTGACGGGAGTGTGTGTGACTCCCTTCCCCTTTGTGCTCCTCACCCCTCTTTTTTCCTCCTCCTCCTCCTTCCCTTCCCTCCTTCCTTCCTTCCTTTCCTCCCTTCTCTGTGCTTCACTTTTCTTTTCCCATCGCATTTCAACTTCAGCCACCTTCCCTCTCTGTCCCTTCTAAGGACCGCTTCCAATTCTTCCCCTTTCTGGTCCTGGTATCTCAAGGTCAGTCGTCCTCGACTTAACGACCACGACGGAGTCTCAATGCTCTTGTCGCTGAGCGAGGGAGCGAAGTGAGGTTTTTTTTTTTTTTTTTTACGCCGTTCCCGGACACAGTTGTTCAGGGGACAGAAACTGGGAACTCCGTTCTGCTCGTAAATGGAGGGTGGTCTGAAATCCCTCGGAGGCCGTGCCTTCTTTGGGCGGGGGTTGAGGTGGGCAGGTCCAGCCGCACCCAACTTAAGAGCTATGGTCTTTTGCAGGTGACGGAGCACCGCAAAAAGGCCAAAAAACAGATTCCTTTTTGGGCTGTTTTCAGGCCTTTTTGCAGGCCGTTTTCAGGTTGTTTTGCAGGCTGAAAAACTGGCCTGAAAATGGCCCTGAAAACAGCCCCAAAACAGGGCCAAAAAAGAGGCATGCAAGGCCAAACACCGCGCCAGCTGGCTGGTTTTGGGTTTCTGGTTTCTGGCAGCTGGTCTTTTGTGGGTGAGGGAGCACCGGAAAAAGACCAAAAAACAGACCCCTTTTGGTTCATTTCCAGGCCATTTTTGGGCCAAAAACAGCCTGAAAATGGCCCTGAAAACAGCTGGAAAACGGCCTAAAACGACCCCCAAAACAGCCTGAAAACAGCCCCCAAATGGCCAAAAAACCAGGCTCGCACGCACCGGCCAGCTGGTCTTTGGGTTTCCGGTGCTTGGCACGCACACATGTATTTGCGTGCCCGCCTGTTCCGGCTTGGGTACTCGGTGCTAAAAAGGTTCACCATCACTGCCCTACCCTGAGCATACAGGGGTGTCAAACTCGATTTACTTGGTGTACAAATTAGGGTTCTTTGACCTGGGGGGCGGGCTGGGTGTGGCCAGGGTGGACGTGGCCAGCTCAATGTCACTCGTGTCCGGGGTTGGCACCTGTGAGGGCCCGAGCACTCCGCCAGTGGGAACGGACTCCCGAGCTCCGTTTTTGGCTGCGACGGTCTCCTGCAACCCTCGGCCCACGAAAACGGAGTTCCGGAGGGCCGCCCACTGCCATCCTGAGCTCCATTTTCATTGCCCGAGGCACCGCGGTCCGGGCCTTCCGTGTTTCCAAGGCCAGATCTCAGCACCCCACGGCCTTGAGTTTGACTCCCCAACGTAGCAGGTGCGAAGAGCGGCCCCTCCCCTCCCCAAAGGACTACGTCGCCCCCACCCGTGGGGCGTTCCCCTTTTCTGACTGTCCCCTCCCGCCTCCAGGGTGTACCGTTGGACACCAGCAAGCTCCCTGCAGAGCAGCGGCTTCCGCCCTACCCTTACAGCCAGCCAGGCGTGCTCCTTCAGCACAGCCAAAAGTCCCAGCACCCGGTGCCCGGAGGAGTCCTGACCTCTCCTCAAACCCGCCAGGCGTCGTCTCAACCGCCCTGTCCCTACACGGCACATTACCAGCCGAATTCCATGCTCCAGCACCAGCTCAACCAGCCGTTGGGTGACTTCGGCCCGGCAACGTGAGTTTCAACCCCCCTCCCTCCCTCCCCATTTCTTGATTTCCCAGGCTCGTAGCGGCGGGCAGGGGATCTCTGGGGGCCACGTAGTCTCACCCCGCCCCTGCTCGGCGCCGAAGACAACCCTCCGATGACGGGACGTACGCTCCTTCTCTTCTCCCCGCAGTTCGACCAATATGGCTTTGTCGACAACATGACGGGAGGTTTTGCCTTCAACAGCAACGCCTTCGCGGAAGACATGGGTGCCTTTAATTACTCGCCGGGCGACAACATGGGGCCGCCGGCGGGTGGAGGGGGCGGCCACAGCAGCAACAGCACCGCTATGAATGATCCCCACTTACTCGGTCGTCAGAACCTGAGCAATTGCAGCCGTTACGGTCCTGTTCCTAACATCATTCTCACAGGTAACAGTCGCCAGCTGTTTTGCAGCGGGGTAGGTGGGTGTGTTGAATGTTGGCCGCCCGGCGATGAGTCGCACGGAAGTAGCCGTCTTCAGCTCTTGAGCGGACGGCTCCCAAACCTCTCTCTCGGGACACTCCCCCCCGGTCTCGTCGAAAAGATCAAACGAGATCGGGCGGATTTGGGAGCAGAGTTTGCTCAGCGGGTGAGGACGCCGAGAAGGTTCGCGTTTGAGACTTGTGGTTGCTGCCACGAGATGGGATTGAGTTCCCATCCCTCGCTCCAGCTCCTGCCAATGCCAGTAGTTTGAAAGCAGAGGAACCGTGGGTCGATAGATGGGTACCACTTTGGCGGACAACGGGGACACAGAAGGAGCCCCCAACTGGGCCCCCTCCCCCGGGCAATGGGTATACCACAGTCCAATCCTTTCAACCCGCTTTGGTGCTCCTGGTCTGCACGCCATCAAACTTGCCTGCTAAGTTGCTATTTTTCCTTCTTTTCCCCGAGCGTCTGCTGTGCGGGGAGATTTAGATTCGCTAGAAAGCAGGAAATCGTTGCATAATCTAAAAGCAGAGCTGAACCTTCCTTAGGACCAAAGCTTTTATTTTTTCAGTGCAGACTCAGGCAGCAGATGGCAGAAAGGTAGATCTCTGAGTGAATCTGTGATTCTGCGAACGAGTCAATCTGCCTGCCTGCTTTGCTTTCTTTTGGGTAAAAGTTGCTCTTTTTCATTAAAAAAAAAATTTCAATATTCACATCAATATTTATAATATTTACATACAAGCCGTGCCCACCCAGTCACATGACCACCAAGCCAAGCCCACAAATTAGGCCACGCCCACAGAACCGGTGGTTCAGACATTTGAATCCCACCATTGAGTAGGATAGATTAGCGTTCTTCCTGCATCCTAGCTCTTGGGACCGCAGTTTCGGCCTGCCACGGGGTCCCGATTGGCCTTTGGGTTCCAACCGCCCCGTTGTGTAGCTGTGGGTGTCTTTGATTTTCCTTCGTAGGGGATTCCTCGCCTGGCATCTCCAAAGAAATCGCCAGCGTATTGGCGGGCATGCCGGGCTTCGAAATGGACGCGGCTTCCCTGGGCCTGGACGAGGACCTGAAGATCGAGCCGCTGAGCTTGGACGGACTCAATATGCTGAGCGACTCTTATGTCCTGCTGAGCGACCCGTCTGTCGAAGACTCCTTCCGCACCGACCGGCTCCAGTGAACCAGAAGGGGTTGACCAGAGACACCCCAACCCCAAAACGCCACCAACTCCCACCCACCCACCACCCCCGACTCTTAGCAGGGAGAGCGGGACCCTCGCGAGCCGTGGAGAATCAAACGGGCCGCGTTTGCCAATCCTCGGGGGTGGGATCAAGACAGAAGCGGACGATTCGCGCTTTGCTTCCTCCCCGTTTTCCCAAACGCCGCGTTTCCCCTCCTCCCCACAAACACACACACACACACACACACCTGGGGGGAAGAGACCCTGTAGCTTCAGTAGCTTGAACGCTCCTAAGCTTGGCCGAGAGGTTCAGCCCGGCCCTGGGGTCAAAGGACTCGAGGAGCAGGGCAACGAGACCGCGGGATCCTTTCACACGCACCCGGTGTCGGATGGACCGTACGAGCAGAAGAAGCGAGGAAGGAGGAATCCCCTTCCCAGATGTATCCGGGTTGGGCGAGACCGGGGTGTGGGTGTGTGCGTGTGGGTGTCACTTTCTGAACCCCCCCGAATCAAGGAACGGGGCGATGTGAAAAGCATCTCGGATGTCTTTCGCCCCGCGTCTCGTTCCCCGACAAGGTGGCTCCCGGAGGGAGGACAGAAGAGAGAATGTCAATCGTGTTTGTTTATCGTTTCCCCCCCGCCTCCCTTTTCTCTCGCCTAACCGATTTCTTGCTGTCTTTTTAATTTTATTTTTAAAAGAATTCTGTACATAACCCTTCCTCGGTTTTTTCCTCCTCCTCCTCCTCCTCCTTTTCTCTCTCTGTCTCAAAACTGCCATGTTTCCCCCTGGAGAGATGAAGGAGCATCGTTTTCCTAGTTTAAGGCACTTCTAACTTTTGCATTCTTAATCCGTCGGAGCAGCCGAGGGCCGGGGCGAGGGAGGGGGAAATGGTGGGAAGACAACCCCCAACCCCCAAGCTGGGGTCAGCCACAGACCCGGCTTGTCGCCTCCTTCCACTAACCTCCCCTTTGAGGAGGACATGAACCAGAATGATTTTATTATTATTTTTTAAATACATGTGAATTATCATGACGTTCCCCGTTCTCCGTTTGTGGTTGTTCTGTCTCTCTCTCGCACCCCTGACCTAAAATCAGAATATATCGACAAGTATAAGGCAGTTGTTAGCCGGTCACAACCTCCGGACGCACCCATCTTCCAATTGTGTGTGTGTGTGTGTGTGTGTGTACAGAGCCAGACTGCCACGGAGAGCGAGCGCATGGCCTTTTCCGTTTGTGCCGGCCAGTCCAGCTCGGCTCCTTTGGGAGGGCGACTCCGTTCCGTCCCGTCTTGTCTTCCCAGCCAGCTTTGAGCCAGGTCAGTGGTCACTTTTTGGAGGTGCGGTTGTGGGCCTCCCTCACTCCCTCCCCCCCCCGCCCCCAAATGCCCCCCCCACATCCAGTGACGTCGAGTCCAGAATCCGAATTCAGCTCCATCCAAGAGCGCCACGATGCAAGGATATCCCTGAGAGCATGTGCAGAGAGCAAGGGCAGAGCAGGATCTTGCAGGTTTTCTTACCTTTCCTCGATTCCGCTTATCATTCCTTTCCGGATGGCTCCAAAGCAAAGATTTCCAACAATTTAAAAGGATCTCTTCCCTATTTCCCCTTTTTTTATTTTTTGTTCATGGGAAGAGGGGTGCATTCTTTCCCGCACAACCATCGTACCCCTCTGTGTGCTAAAGAAGGTGTGGCCTTGCAAGAAACTGGTTTGTTCGATCAGGGTTTATCAAGCGCGCCCCCGGCTCTTAAAACGGGAATTTCCAGCCATTTTGGGGAAAAATATTTCTCTAATTCTGATTTTTCGTTCAAGGGGACGTTTTCCTGAGCGCTCCCTTTTTTCCCCCCACTTCAAAGTTTGTCATCCCAGAGAAGAGAGAGATGGTGGCCTTCCATGAAATTGTGGATTGTTTGATCTGGGTTTATCGAGGGCGCCCCCTGGCTCTTAAACACGGGGATTTCCAGCCGTTTTGGAGGAGAAAATACCTCCCTAATTCTGATTTTTTATTCAAGGGAAGAGGAATGATTCCTTTCCCGGAGGGTTTCCTTTTCCCACGACAAAAATTGTCATCCGAGAGAAGAGAGCGGTGGTGGCGGGCTTGCATGAAACCATGGTTTGTTTGAGCAGAGCTTATTGGCCGGACCACCCACCCCAACCTGGCCTGCGAGATCCTCAACCCCGGGCCCATTTTAGCTCTGATGGGATTGGCTTTTTTGGGGGGGGGGGGTATATCGGGAAGTCCTTCCTCCCAGGGTCATCCTTCAGCCATACAGGTAGTCCTCCACTTACAACGGTTCGTTTAGCGGCCCGTCCAACGGCACTGTTTTTCCACAGTTCAAAACCTTTGCAGCGTTCCCCCCTGATCCCGCGATTCCTACTTAGGACAAGTCGTTTGCGTCCGTCCCCCTTTTGCGATTTTTCTGACCGGAAAATTCAAAAAGAAGGGGCGGGGGAATCCGGATTCACTTAACGACGAGGTCGCTAACTCGTCCGCTGCAGCAATCCGTTTAACGACGGTGGCAAGAAAAGTTAAAAAGGGGAAGGAGGGGGGGGGGGAGAGCAAACTTCGCTTAACACCCGTCGACGTTGGGACGCGTCGTGGTCGTACTTGGGGTGAGTTTCGGCTCTCGGCGACTCCCGAGCTGGGTCGCTGTCGAACTTGATTGACAGGACCCCCCACCCCACCCCGTTTTAAAAAAAGGCGCGATAATTTTTTTGTAATGATTTAAATTGTCATTAATTAAATAATTTGGGAACGAGCCGTGGGAATCGAGAAGGGGGGGATGTGTGCTAGCCCCCTGAGGTTCCTTAAAAGCAGGTTTTTTTTCCCCTGCCAGAAGCCTTTTTGCAGCTTTGTCGAAACGCAGGTTGGAATCCTAAGGCTGAAAAAGGGACCCCCGGAGGTTGTCTAGTCCAACCCCCGGCCCAAGCAGGAGATCCTATGCCTCTGCTGGCAAGCCATGATTGGAACCGCGAACTCCTCCCCTGTTTCACTCCTGTATCTACCCAAAACAGCTCCCCTCCGGCGTACGGGGAGTCCTCAACTTAGCGTCCGTTCCACATTTGCGACGCTCCTTGAAAAAAAACGGCCATCCCACGAGCAAAGGGCAATTGAAGTTGGATTCTCTGACTCACCAAACTCTCCCCCCGCCCGCCCCGTGATCTGAGTCAACACCCATGGGTGGGGGGTGGAGTCGCCTTCCCCATAAGGGGCGCGTCTCACTTAACGACAAGCTGCAGTCATAAGTCGAGGACCTTCCCCAATCGATATGGAAAGCAGATTTCTCCCCCCCCCCTTCTTCACACCCAGGAGTAGGGATGATGGAAATACAACTTTTTGCAAACGTTTTAACTCTTTTTTGGGGGAGGAATGGTTCCTTTTCCGAACGAAGACGACAAAAAGACAAAAGACCAGTCGGAAAGTTGGGAAAAAAAACTTTTTTTTCTTTTTTTTCCTTCTTAAATCTTCCTTAAATTCTCCCCAGGGCCTGGTTTTCTTTCAAGCCCCCCCGCCCCCAACCCCCAATTTCCCCCTCTGTCCAGCCTAGCTGGTCAAAGCTTCGTTGTAAATCATGGCCATAGCGCCCAGGAAGGTAACGTATTCCTGGAAATTGACCTCTTGATCCTTGTTCCGGTCCAAATCCTCCATCAGCCCTTGGATCTCGGCTTCGTGCAGTTTCTGGAATGACAAGGGAAGGAAAAATAATAATAATAATGAGGTGGAGGAGGAATAGAAGGAGAAGAAATAGAAGGAGAAGGAGAAATAGCAGGAGAAGGAAAAGAATAAAAAGAAGAAATAGAAGGAGAGAAATAGAAGGAGGGAGGAGAAAAAAATAGAAGAAATAGGAAAAGAAATAGGAGAAGAAATAGAAAAAGGAGGAGGAGAAAAAGGAAAAGGAGAAATAGAAGGAGAAATAGAAGGAGAAGAATAAAAATAGGGAGAAGAAAAAAATAGAAGAAGAAATAGAAGGAGAAATAGCAGAAGGAAAAGAATAAGAAGAAATAGAAGGAGGGAGGAGAAAAAAATAGAAGAAATAGGAAAAGAAAAAGAAATAGGAGAAATAGGAGAAGAAATAGAAAAAGGAGGAGAAAAAGGAGAAGGAGAAATAGAAGGAGAAGAATAAAAATAGGGAGAAGAAAAATAGAAGAAATAGAAGGAGAAGGAGAAATAGCAGAAGGAAAAGAATAAGAAGAAATAGGAGGGAGGAGAAAAAATAGAAGAAATAGGAAAAGAAAAAGGAGGAGAAGAAATAGAAAAAGGAGGAGGAGAAAAAGAAAGGAGAAGAAGAAATAGAAGGAGAAGGAGAAATAGGAGAAGAATAAAAATAGGGAGAAGAAAAAAATAGAAGAAGAAATAGAAGGAGAAGGAGAAATAGCAGAAGGAAAAGAATAAGAAGAAATAGAAGGAGAAGAAATGGAGGGAGGAGAAAAAAATAGAGGAAATAGGAAAAGAAATAGAAGAAATAGGAGGAGAAGAAATAGAAAAAGGAGGAGGAGGAGAAGGAGAAAGAGAAGGAGAAATAGAAGGAGAAGAATAAAAATAGGGAGAAGAAAAAATAGAAGAAGAAATAGAAGGAGGAGAAGAAATAGAAGGAGAAGGGATTTAAGGGTAGGGAGGGGTTGGAAAGGGCCGACGTTGGCCGAATCAAGAGGCTAGTCCTCATGGTTAGAAAAATACCCGTCCCTTTTCCTCGGGTGCACTTACCGGCCCGATGGTCAGCTCTTTCTTGATCAGTTCCTTCAGTTCACTCTTGCTCAGGGAGTTCTTGTCGCCTTCCTTGCACGCGTATTTGTGGAAAACGGCCACCAGAGTGCAGAGGGCTTGGTCGATGGGGGTGGCCATGATTCGAACTCGGAACCGGGAGAGAGGATCTAGACGAGAGAGAGGAGAAAGAACAATCCCAAGCTTTTTTTTTTTTTTTCCCTGTCTCCTTTTTCTCCCTCCGGGTTTTTAATTTTCAATCATTTTTTATTCTTGGTCCTCAAAGCTGGCTTCGCTTTGCATTCGTTTACCCAAAGAGGCTTTTGATTTTAAGCTGTGATTTCATTTTAATGGCCACGTTCAAAGGTTATCAAAAGTATTCCTTCAGGCTGGGCTGGGCCGGGCTCCAATTCCCCACCCTGAAAACGCTCGCTCTTTTAATTTCCCCTTGTGGAGCCTCTTTGGCTAGGAGGAGTCTACCTTGAAAGTCCCCAACCATCCTTTTCTTTTCCACTGACAATTCTTTTATTTCCGCCCCCCGCGCCCGTCTTCCCAACCACCATATTGAATCCTTGCTTTTCCTCTGCTCCCTCCCGAATGCTTTCCTCATTCCCCGGGTCGAATATTCAGGCCCATGTTTGAGGGGCACACCCGGAGGTCATTTAGCCTGACCCCCTGCTTCCTTGTCGGAGCGAAAGCAGAGAATTCCTGCTCCTCCGGGGTGCCTGATCCACTCTCGTGTTTTAAGTTTCCTTTTAGCGGCTCAGACAGGCCACGGTGCTTATTTTTTTGGGGAAAAAAATCTTTTTTGATTGGCAGGCTGGGGGGCGGGGGGGAGAAGCGATAGGGCCTGACCCCAAAATCCCACTTTTGCAGAAAAAGTTCATTAATTCATTTCCCTCTGGATCAGTGGCCCTTTTCACTTGGGAATCTTCCTTTTCCTTTCTCCTGTCTCCCTTTTTTCCTTCCTTTTTTCCTTCCTTTCTTCCTCCCCTCCTTTTCTCCATCCTTCCTTTTTTCTCCCCCTCCTTTCCTCTCCCATCTCCTTTTCTCCATCTTTCTTTTTTCTTCCCCTCCTTTCCTCTCTTTCCCATCTCCTTTTCTCCATCTTTCCTTTTTTTCTTTCCCCCTCCTTTCCTCTCCCATCTCCTTTTCTCCATCTTTCCTTTTTTTGTCCTCTCCTCCCACTTCCTCTCCCCTTTCCTTTCCTTTCCTCTCCTTTCTTTTCCTTTTTCTTTTCCTCTTTCCTCCTTTCCTTTTCCTTTCCTCTTTCCCCTGCCACCTCTCTTCTTTCCCTCCTTTCCTTCCTCTCTTCCCCTTTCCTTCCTCCTGCTTTCTTTCTCCTTTCCCTCTCTTTCTTCCTCTTTTCTCCTGCCCTCCCCTTCCCCTCTCGTCTCTCCTTTCTCTTTTTCCACCTTCCCTCCCTCTTTTCTCTCTTTTTCTCCTCTCTCCTTTTTCCCTTCCCTTCTCCCTATTTCTCCTTTGACTTAATTTAAGCCATGAGATTTCCCGGCAACGCCACCGGTTGGCATTCCTGCTTCCTTGCCAGCTGTGACGTTGTGAGTTGACAACACATCCCAACCACACACAAGCCCTCCGAACGAGGCCAGAGCTTCTAATCTCCGGGGGGGGGGGAATGAAATGAAAATCCCAATTTTCTTCCTTGCCTGGTCATCCCACCACTTCTCGGCCTGGGCCTGATCAGAAGGGACCCAACGGGTCGTTTTTCAACTGCAAAAATGGAATATTTTCCCCCCTCCTGCTTCCCTTTCCTTCGTAGCCAACTCCTCGTCTTTTTCATCTGCCAAAAAAATGTCATTAACATCCTGCCATTTTCCCTTAATTCGGTGCGTTTTCCTGCAAACGGATACACAAATCCCGGACGGCTTGCAAGCCGTAAACAATATCATTTCCAAAAAGGTCTTAAATCTCAGCCGTTACTCCCTGATATTTTTATTTTTATTTTTAATTTCTTTTATTCTAAAATAAAAAAAAATATTTCCTTTTTGGAAAAGGGTCTTTATTTTTAAAAGCACCCCATGTCCCGGGGGGGGGGATTTATTTATTTATTTATTTCCCTCTCCAAACTAGGACCTTTTTTCTACTGGTTGCAAAGTGAGACGCCGAAAGAAATTTAGAAAGAAAGGGGAAAGTCGGCGCAGGACGCAACGGGAAGAGCTGCAGTTCGAATTGAGCACCTGATTTATTTATTTTTTTGGTCTCCTTTCTGGACCGGTGAGAAGCGGGGGTTTTTGGGGGGGAGGGGGAGGAGTAAAGAGAAAAAGTTTAGAGGGTACCCTAAATAAAAGCTGCACCCCCTTCCCCAAATTTCCCCCAAACTTTTGCACATTCCCAGGTTTTCCCACCAGGTGGCATCAAAAATTGGGTGTGGGGGGTAGTTTGGAAAGTTAACTTGGCCAGCCAACCGATGGTGAGTAACTTTGTGTGGGGTGTGTTAGGGTGGCAACGGCCCCACCCGTTGTGTGTCTTTTATTCCCGCTGCCCCCACCAAAGGAGAGACCCTGGCAAGATGGCGGAGAGGGGGGCGGAGAAATTTTTCAGGGCCCCCCCACTAGGGACAGTGGGTTACTAGTGGGAGTAGAATGGTCTCTTTGCCCCCAATGACCCACCCACGCCGGGCGTGGCTGGCAGCCTTTCTCCAGCCAAGGAAGACATTTTGCTTTTCCCCCTGCTATTTAACAGAAGAACAGAGCTGGGGGGTACACCCTAGAGGTCATCTAGTCCAACCCCAGGAAACCCCCCATCCTCGATCGTTCTTAAACTTAACTGGCTGCCCACCCTCCCTCCCTATTGCAAAGGAGGCTGCTGCTAGGATGGCGGGGTGCCACTCTGCACATGCCCCGGGGAGGGGTGTGTGTGGCGGGGACTAAGAAGGCAGCAGCTGCAGTTGGGAGGGCAATCAATCATCTTCAGGAGAGGGAGAGAAAGAAGGAAGGAAGAGGAAGGAAGGGAAGAAGGAAGGAAGAAAAAAGAAAGGGAGGGATAGAGGAGAGGGAGGGAGGGAGAAAAAGAAAGGAAAGAAAGAAGAAAGGAAGGACAGAAAGACAGACAGAAATAAAGGAAGGAAGAAAGGAAGGAAGGAAAAGAAGGGAAGGGATAACCATAACCAAGCCCTCCCCCCAAATGTTATTTTCTGTTCTTTTTTCCCCCTCTATCTTGTTATTTTCTCTCCTACCTTTCCCGACTGGCTGAGCCTTTTTACAAATTCCTTACTCCCCCCCTCAAAAAGAAACCCAAACTTTTCCTTTGGGTGGGTGGGTGGGAGAAAGATCAGCCCCCCTCCCCACTCCTTCCTCTTCCTCCTCCCCAACGTCCCCCAAATTCTTCCGAAGGAGAAAAGAGGGGGGGGAAATCCGAAGGAGAAAATGGCAAGAAGGGAGGAATACTTACTGCAAAAAAAAGGAGGTGCGGTGAGACGGCTGGACAAGGGAAAGTGGTGGACCCACCGAGGGGGGTGTCCAGATTTATCGGGAGGGGAGGGGCCTGGCCTGGCCGAACCTGCCCCCCCAGAGACGTCGGATTGGGTGGAAGGGAAGAAGCCCCTCCCCTTCCTTTGCATGTCTGACACCCCACCTTAATTTGCTGCTATTAAATCCGATGCAGGTTGACACACTTTTTTTGAAAAAATAGAAGGTGGATAGGGAAAAAAAAAAGATTTGGTTTTATCCTGAGGGCTAGAAACTTGATCTGCTCCTTTACTTTGTTTCCGCCTCTGCTTTCTTTCTTTCTTTCTCTCCCCCTTTTCTTCCTCCCCCTTTCTTTTTATTTCTCCCTCCCTTCCCCCTCTCTCTCCTCTCTCCCTCTCTTTCTTTCTCTCTCCCTCCCTCCCTTTCTCTCCTTCCTTCCCTTCTTTCTTTTTCTTCCTCCCTCCCTTCCTCTTTCTCTCTCTTCTCCCTCTCCCCTTTCTCTCCTTCCTTCTTTCCTTTTTCTTCCTTCTTTCTCTCCCTCCCTTCCTCCCCCTCTTTTTCTTTCTTCCTTTTCCTTTTCCTTCTTCCTTCCTTCCTTCCCCTTCCTTCTTTTTTTCTCTTCCTTCTCTCTCTTCTTCCTCCCTCCCTCCTCTCTTTCTTTCTTTCTTTCTTTCTTTCTTTCTTTCTTTCTTTCTTTCTTTCTTTCTTTCTGTCTCAGTTCATCTCTCCATCTCTTTCTTTCTTTCTTTCTTTCTTTCTTTCTTTCTTTCTTTCTTTCTTTCTTTCTTTCTTTCTCAGTTCATCTCCCTCCATTTCTTTCTCTTCTTTCTTCTTCTCTCTCTCTCTCCCTCCCTCCCTCCCTCCCTCCCTCCTTTCTTTCTTTCTTTCTTTCTTTCTTTCTTTCTTTCTTTCTTTCTTTCTTTCTTTCTTTCTTTCTTTCTTTCTTTCTTTCTTTCTTTCTTTCTTTCTTTCTTTCTTTCTTTCTTCATTTTCTGTCTTTCCGAATCTTAATTCCTCCCCCGACCACTAAGAAAATGAGATTGTACACAGTAGGGTGGGGTGTTTTTTTTTAAATGGACAATTAGGCACGGAATAAATCAATATTCCTATTTCTTTGTCTGTCTGGCTGGCTTCAGGGCAAAGTCTTCCTGTAATTATCTGGAGAAAAAGGGGAGAGTTTGTGGCCTCTCGATTTGTTGTCGGTACACTTTTTTTTTTTTTTTTTCCTGCCGAACCTCAAAGTGCGACCTTGGGGCAAAACTCACACACAAAAGTGTGAGGCTGAAACCTCCTCATCTCACTCTTGGGAGTCAAAAGCTGTACAAACTTGAAGGTCCTGATTGTTCAAGCCCCACTTCCAGGTGTGGGTGGCCCGGGAGGGATTTGGGCTGCCAAAATATATCCCTCTACATCACCCAACCCAACGCTGCTGCTGCTGCGTGGTTGCTGCGTTGCCAGTTTTAAGCCCATTTTTGAGATGCAAAAGGGATTTCTTTTTTTTAAAAAAAATGTTGATTTCCTCGCTGGGGGAAGCAATTGAACTGAATCTGGGATTCTCTCCATGCGTGTTATGCAAGGCCCAAGTTTGTAAACCTGCAACGCATTTCTGGATTGCCACGATTGTGGTGGGAGAGATAGATAGGTAGATAGATAGACAGACAGACAGACAGACAGACAGACAGACAGACAGACAGATAGATGATGGGGTAGGTAGGAAGGTAGTAGAGAGAGAGAGAGAGAGAGAGAGAGATAGGGGTAGGTAGGTAGATGAGAGAGAGAGAGAGAGATAGGGGTAGGTAGGTAGATGATAGAGAGAGAGAGAGAGAGAGAGATAGGGGTAGGTAGGTAGATGAGAGAGAGAGAGAGATGATAGGGGTAGGTAGGTAGATGAGAGAGAGAGAGAGATGATAGTGGTAGGTAGGTAGATGATAGAGAGAGAGAGAGAGAGATAGGGGTAGGTAGGTAGATGATAGAGAGAGAGAGAGATAGGGGTAGGTAGGTAGATGATAGAGAGAGAGAGAGAGAGATAGGGGTAGGTAGGTAGATGAGAGAGAGAGAGAGAGATAGGGGTAGGTAGGTAGATGAGAGAGAGAGAGAGAGATGATAGGGGTAGGTAGGTAGATGATAGAGAGAGAGAGATAGGGGTAGGTAGGTAGATGAGAGAGAGAGAGAGAGAGATGATATGGGGGTAGGTAGGTAGATGATAGAGAGAGAGAGAGATAGGGGTAGGTAGGTAGATGATAGAGAGAGAGAGATAGGGGTAGGTAGGTAGATGATAGAGAGAGAGAGAGATAGGGGTAGGTAGGTAGATGAGAGAGAGAGAGAGAGAGAGATGATAGGGGTAGGTAGGTAGATAGAGAGAGAGAGAGAGAGAGATGATAGTGGTAGGTAGGTAGATGATAGAGAGAGAGAGAGAGATGATAGGGGTAGGTAGGTAGATGATAGAGAGAGAGAGAGAGAGAGATAGGGGTAGGTAGGTAGATGATAGAGAGAGAGAGAGAGATAGGGGTAGGTAGGTAGATGATAGAGAGAGAGAGAGATAGGGGTAGGTAGGTAGATGATAGAGAGAGAGAGAGATAGGGGTAGGTAGGTAGATGATAGAGAAGAGAGAGAGAGAGATAGGGGTAGGTAGGTAGATGATAGAGAGAGAGAGAGAGAGAGATAGGGGTAGGTAGGTAGATGATAGAGAGAGAGAGAGAGAGATAGGGGTAGGTAGGTAGATGATAGAGAGAGAGAGAGAGATAGGGGTAGGTAGGTAGATGATAGAGAGAGAGAGAGAGATAGGGGTAGGTAGGTAGATGATAGAGAGAGAGAGAGAGATAGGGGTAGGTAGGTAGATGATAGAGAGAGAGAGAGAGAGATAGGGGTAGGTAGGTAGATGAGAGAGAGAGAGAGAGATAGGGGTAGGTAGGTAGATGATAGAGAGAGAGAGAGAGAGATAGGGGTAGGTAGGTAGATGAGAGATAGATAAGGTAGGTAGGTAGGTGGATGGATAGATAGGTTAGATAGATTAGATAGGTAGGTAGGTAGATTGATTAGTTAGATAGATGAGATAGATTAGATGTATAGATTAGATAGAGATAGATATAGATATATAGAAATATAGAAATTGTGTGTGTATATAATTAAATTAAATTTCTGGGCGACAGGGATATATACATACATACATACATACATTTATTTCCCTGTCGCCCAGAAATTTAATTTAATTTATCAAATGGTACCATTGCCTGAAAAGTCAACCAACAAACAGACATGAACAATAGTTTAAAAAAAAACACGATCACCATTTTTGCCACGTTGCTCCCCTTTTATTCTGCCGTCCTCAGACTCTGCATTTTATTAATTTAGATATGGGGAATAATATTACTCAGAGATGCTTAAAAGAGGACTTAAGAGGGTTTTTTTTTCTTCCTTTCCTTCTCTCCCCTCCCTCCCCTCATTGAAGGACGCTCCTCACTTTGCGTCCTTTTGGAAGAATTCATTGTAGGACATGCAGAGGGCCGTCAGGAAATTGGTATATTCCTTAAAATCGATCTCGTCGTCGTGATTCTTATCCAGGCTTTCCATCAGCTTGTCGATCCCACGATTCTTCATTTTCTGCAACGGGGCGGGGGGAGGAGGGAGGAAAGGTTCTGGGTTCGAGATGTGCCGTAATAGTCGGCCTGGTCGGACAAAGGGTCTTGCGACGAATCCCGGAGTTTTGTTATCCGGTTTTGTTTTGCTGCTTCAGGGCCGAACTTCCCAGCGCTGAGTTCAAATTCCAGCCTGGGGCTCTAGTCCTCATGACCCCCCCGAGATTCATAAGGCACAGCACTCCTCGACCTTACGACTTAGCCAGTCCCAAAACAGGAATTGACACCCCGTCCCCAATGTTCCCCCACCTTCCCCCGAGCCCATTTTCCGTGGCTTGGCAACCGATCCACCTTTATGACCATTTGGCACGGGACTGTCTTTTAACGATGCTCTTTCTCTCTCTCTCTCTCTCTCTCTCTCTCTCTCTCTCTCTCCCCCCCAATTTCCGGTGAAAACCCGTGAGGAATGGCGCCTTCCCTTTGTGATGGCCACCATCCGCTTAGCGACTGCCACTTCCCAGAAATGGCATAGAATCTCTCGCTTGGGCGGGGTGGTGGGGGTGGTCTAGATGACCTACAAGGTCCCTTCCAACTCTGATGATCTGTTATTCTGCCACAGAAAAAGGCACGGTCATGAGGGGGTGGTGGTGTCACCTCCCGCCCTTGACAATCGAAATTACAGGCTGGTCACAACCCGTAACGGGTAAAACCGACCTTCCCTGGCCCTTGGAATCATGAGGACTAGAAACTTGGGCTGAGTTTCTTGCGTTGTTTTTTTTTTTCCCCTTGCATTTTTTTTTTTTAAATGTGCCCGGTTTATAACTTCGCACCCACTAAGTGAGGGGAACGTTTCCCCTCTTTTCCCCCCAGCCCGCTTACCTCTCCCAAAGCCAGCTCCTGCTGGACCAGCTCCTTCAATTCTTGCCTGCTCAGGGTCAATTTGTCGCCTTCTCGGCCGGAATATTTGTGAAAGGTGCACACCAGGGTGGCCAAAGCTTTCTCCAGCTGGGTCTCCATTGGGTCAGGGGGCACCAAGGATGGTCTGGAAGAGGAGAAAGGGTGGTGGTGTGGGGGTCTATCAATTGCACATGGAGATTGGGGAGGGGGTCCCATCCGATTTTACTTCCTGCATCCGCCGAGAATTATTTCACGCTCCTGCATTTAATTTCTGGCCTAATAACCCGGTTTTTATATTCCGCTTTCTCCACTTCGTCATTCCTCATGTCTGTCTTTTTAAAGGTCTGTGGACTACAACTCCCAGAATTCCCCCGGTTGGAGATTTCTGGGAGTTGAAGTCCACATCTCTTAAAAGTTTCCAAGTTTGAGAAACACTCGTTTTTTTTTTTTTTTAAGGCACTTTTTCTGTTGGTTTGTAATGGTTGCTCGATGTAAGATTTTTTTTTTTTTAAGGTGCTTTTTCCCCCCCCCGATGTAAGTTCTTTTATTTGGAATTTGTCCGATAAAATCTTAACTTTTGGTTTCTTTTTCAATCTTTCACCTTAATTCTAAATGTTTGGTTTTAAGGAGAAGGAGTGTGTGTTCTTTCCTTAAAAGGCTCTGCATTAGCTCTCTCTTATTTTCCCCCCCCCAATATGTGCTGATTTTTGATTGGCTCTTGTTATCGATCGATTCAATTTATAGCCCTTTATCCGTTGATTAAATTTATAGCAATTTATCTGTTGATTAAATTGAACAGAGATCACACTATTGAGCAACTCAGCTTTGAGATGAAATTCTCTCTTTAAATATTTGATTAAATATTGATTAATTATTTCTTTAAATGTTTTCTTTGTGGGGTGTGTGTGTGTGTATAGGTATAGGTATATGTGTGTGTGTTAATGTATGTGTGCATTTATGTATATATGTATTTTTTTTAAACCTCCAGAATCTCCCTGGAGAGCAGACTGCCTTAAAAGGGCTAAAAAGAGCTTGAAATGGAGAGCTTACGTAAGCAAGCCAAGTTGCATTTTTTTTTTTTTGCCAAAATCACGCCGGATTTTGGCCACCATCTTTCTACTCAGGTGGGTAAGCGTTTCACTTAACATTCTGACTTGGGGGGTGGAGATTTTACTCGGCTAGCTGTGGCTGATGGGAGTTGCAATCCAGCAGCCTTCCTGCAAAAAATCCTGGATTCTGGAGCAAAGTTGAAGCGGGTGTCTCAAAAAGCCAGGGAGGCTTTTGCAAAGTTGAGAAATTGAGATAAAGTTTGTGCAACTTAGTGGGCGTGAGCAGATAAGTGCAATACCCCCCCACCCGCCAACCCTCCTAATATTGGTGGTTGGCATGTCCAGCTAAGTTGAAAATGTTTGGAGCAAATCATGTACACAGTCATCCACGTATATAGAGAGGAATCACCGTCTCAAGAATATTTGCAGAAGGGCTGGGATGGGGTGGGGAAATATAATTCAATAAGGGGGTAGCTGATTGAGGACACACACACACACACACACACACACACACATACCACCCTGCCTAGAGTAGCAAAGCGAGCAGAGAGCGAAATTCGGAATATAAAAAAAAAGGAGTGTTAATCCAAGGGATGGTGGAATGGAACAGCTTTAAAAAAAATGGTGGTGGTGGTGGTGGGGGGGTTACGGTTTTTGTGGTTGACTGTTCGTCCCTCCAGAGCAAGGTTTTGCAAACTTGGTAATTTGAAGGTGTGTGTGTGTGTGTGGGCTTCGGTCCCAGAATTGCATGAATGAATTTCAACCCTGAGAATTAGAAAGCATGCTGGTTGGGGAAGCCTGGGGTGTTGAATATCTATATCTTGGTTGTATGCCATAAATAAATATTTGCATTTATTAGCGGCCAAATAGTTCCATATCTATCTATCTATCTATCTATCTATCTATCTATCTATCTATCTATCTATCTATCTACTATTTGACTATCACCTCTCTCTCTCTCACATCTATCTATCTATCTATCTATCTATCTATCTATCTATCTATCTTCTATTTGACTATCACCTCTCTCTCACTCTCATCTATCTATCTATCTATCTATCTATCTATCTATCTATCTATCTATCGTATCTATCATTTACATTTTTCTTCTTTTTTCTAGCTTTTCTCTGTCTGTCTGTCTATCTATTTATCTATCCATCCATCTTTTTATCTGATATTATTTATCTTTTCCTTCTTTCTATTTTTTTCTTCCCTCCCTCTCTTTCTTCCTCTCATCTCCATATTTTCCTTCCTTCCTTCCAGTTCTTCCTTCCTCCCTGCCTATCTTCTCTCCTTCTCTTTCTCTCTTCTTCTTTCTCTCCTTTTCCCTCTTATCCATCCGTCTCCTGAATCTGCTTGTTTTAAAGCTCAGTCATCACCCCCGATCCGTTGCCAGGGCTTCAGCGAACGCAGCAAACAAATCTTTGCAAGAAAGAGAGTTTGCAAAAATAACAGGTTTTGCAGTTTCGAGAAAGAAGAGCCAAGGCCAGAAGGAAAAGAAGGAAGTGGCCTGCCGGGAAAAAGAAAAATCAGCAAGGCCCCTGTATCTTTAAATTATTCTTTTTTTTTTTTAAAGGGGTGAGCTTAAAACTTCAGGCTTTGATGATTAACTTTTGTAAAGGAGTGACTCATATGAAGCCAAGTAAATAGGTATAAATTTGAAAAAGCCACTGCCTTGTTCAAACATTTCAGCCTGCTCAGACCACAAGAAAATTAAATAATGCCTCGTTATAATTCCGGCTAACTTGGTGGTTGGCGTATGAACCTCCTGCTTAGCAACGGGTGTGGCTTTTCAGCGATGAAAAGATTTGTGAATGTATTCAATAAGAATATATTAGCGTAACGATCCACTGAATATTTATTACAACATGTCCTGATGGCAATAAAATTCAAATTAAAAATAAATAAAATCCCAGCATTTTAGTTCCAAGAATCTATTCAGATGCTTTGCATCATAGAGTCGCTGAGACTCTGGCAGCTAAAATTTCATATATGATTATTCATTGTGGTTATTATGGCTAACCTGCCATTACTGAGAACCTACAAGCAGGATGCCAAAGCTATATATAGTTCAGTCTCCCGAAACCAGAATTCCAAGGTAGACTGCTCCTAAATCTGGAGGCTTGGCTGCCTTCTCCCAACGAAAAGGGGAAGAAAAAAAAAGCAGGCAGGTTTAAAATAAATAAATAAACTCTTTACAAAAGACCAACTCGTGGGAAATAAAAGGAGGGAAGAGACTTCATTGGAGTTATCCGAAGCCCCAATTTGACGCGAGGGGAAAGCGAACGTTTTTAAGATCAATACCAGATTAAAAAGCCAACTCACCGAAGATCGTGGATGATGGGCTTGAAGAGGCAAAGCAAGGGAATCGGGTGTGGTGGCTTAAGTATCTTCTTATACACGGTGTGGGGTCTCTAGGGATGGAGGCTGGCAGAAAGGAACATGGCGGAAAGCCCCCCGGGACCCATTGCATTCTCCCTCTGGGTTTAACATGGGTTTGAAGTGAGATCAAAACACCCCAGATTTGAAGTGGCTTAAACATTGAAATGTCTTAAAACCATTTAGAAGTTCAGACCTTCCTGGCAGGAAAGTCTTTTCCAAAATCAGCCCCACCATCTTTAAGTCCCTTGCCCCCTTCCATTTTTATCATGTGTTTCCTCTCCTGATTATATATATGTTTTCTTAAGTTTTCGTGGGTACTTACATGTATGGTATTTAGCTTTGTTCGGGTATTTTCCCACGTCATTGTAGTTATATTTATTTATTTATTTATTTATTTGAAGGAAGGACTAGAGGTGCGAACAGAAAAAGAAAATAGAAGGAAGTAGAAGGAAGATATACAGGTATAATTTGCATGTGTAATTCTTACTGGAAATTTGAAGAGTGATAACAAGAATGAACACGAAGTAAAATGGAGAAAGAGAAAGAATGAAAAGATAAGCGAAAAAGAAGGCGGTAGAAAGATATAATGTTTCTTTAATGTATCATTCTTATAATTTTAAGAGCAATGATATAAAATAAAATGGAACAGGGAAGAAAAAGGAAAGAAAGAAGAAAGAAAGAAAAAGAAAGAAAGAAAGAAAAAAAGAAAGAAAGGAAGGAAGGAAGAAGAAAAAGAAGGAAGGAAAGAAAGAAAGAAAAAAGGAAGGAAAGAAGGAAAGAAAGTAAGGGAAAGGAAAGAAGGAAGGAAAGGAAGGGAAAGGAAGGAAGGAAGATAAAAAAAAGGAAATAGAAAAAGGATATAAAGATATAATGTGTTTTTTATGTATAATTCTTAACTTTTTTAAGATCAACAATAAGAACTAATGGAAATTAAAATCGAAAGGAAAGAAGTAAATAAAAGGAAGAACCAAAAGATAAAGAAAAAGTAGAAAAAAAAGAAAAGATATAAAGATACAATTGTGGGTTTTTTAATGTATAATTCTTAGTGACAGCTTTTTTAAGGGCAGCCATAAAGAACTAATATAAATTAGAACCGAAAGGAAAGAAATAAGCAAAAGAAAGAACTGAAAGATAAGGAAAAAAGTAGAAGGAAGTAGGAGACCAAATATGCAGGAAAGATATAAAGTTATAACTTAAACAACAACAACAAAAAAGAACTTTCAAAGATTACATCGGTTTCGTAGCTGGCAGAAATGTAGCTGGTCCTGTTTTTGTTTTCTTGTTTATTTTGTAAAGTTGAAAGAGGCTTTTTGCCAGAGGATTAAAAAAAAATAAATCAAAATATAGAATCTGATCTTAAGTCAAAAGGCTGGCCATTAAACAAAAATAAATAAAGAGAGGAAAGGAGGCCATTAGCAGCATCTAAAGCTTTGGTCCCTCTGGGCAGGACCAAGGGGATGCAGGAGGAAAGCGGTTGCCTAGCAACGGAGGAAGCCAGGGACCAAGAAGGGACCAAGAAGAGATGCTCCTGCCTGCAGTGAGTTTGCAAGAAATTAAAAGTTCTTGGTGGGTTTTTTTTTTTAAAGAGTTGACTGGTCAGCTTTTTTTTGCTTTGAAGCTTTTCTTTTTTCTTTTTCTCCTTCCATTTTCCTCCCTTCTCTTTCCTTCCTTCCTTTTTAACCCTTTCCTTCCCTTTCCTTTTACTCCATTCTCCATTCCCTTGTTCCTTCCCTCCCTCCTTCCCTCCGTCTTCTTCCTTCTTCCTTCTTCATTCTTCCTTCCTTCCTTCTCTGTATTCCTTCCTCCTCTTTCTTCTTCCTTCCTTTTCTTCCCATCTTTTCCTCCTCCTTCCTCCTTCCTTCCTTCCTTCCTTCCTTCCTTCCTTCCTTCCTTCCTTCCTTCCTTCCTTCCTTCCTTCCTTCCTTCCTTCTTTCCTTCCTTTTTCCTTCTTCCCCTTCCTTCCTTCTTTTTCTTCTTCCCTTCCTTCCCCCTTCCTTCCTTCTTTCTTCCTTCTTTTCTTCCTCCTTCCTTCCCTTCTTTCCTTCCTTCCCCTTTCCCTTTCTCTCCTTCCTTCCTTCCTTCCTTCCTTCCTTCCTTCCTTCCTTCCTTCCTTCCTTCCTTCCTTCCTTCCTTCCTTTGATTGGTTCCAAAACTGAACCCACTCAATCAATACCCTGGACCATTTTTTTAAACCAGGTTTCCTCCTCCCCACGCCCCAAACTCCAATGCCCATCATCCCCAGCCCCTCAGGAGACAAGCAGGACAACCAAGGATTAATTTTTTTTGGTATTTTTCTTTTTCTTTTTTTGAAAGCAAACTTTATTTTGTTCTTGGTGTGTGTGTGTGTGTGTGTGTATGTGTGTGTGAGGAGAAAGAAACTGGCTATTCTCTTCGCCAGAGATAAGCTGTGGCACCAACCAAAGGCTGCAGGGGGAGGGAAGTCACCTTACACACACCTGTGAACTCTGCCCGCCCTGTCTTGCACGCTGGCCCGCTCGTGTCGCACGCCCCCACCCCTCTGCCCCTCCACACTTCACTTCTGCCGTGGCACCTTGTCCGGGAATCCGTGGAAAAAGTCATTGCACGCCATGGCAATGCAGGCGAGGAACGTGGCGTATTCCTTGAAATCCACCTGGTTGTCTTTGTTGGAATCCAGGTTGCTCAGGATTTTCTGAAACGTGGATTCGTCCTTTTTCTTCTGGGGGGAGAAATAAAAAAACAGAGCATTTAATTTAATTTGGGGTGAGGGGGGGGTGGGAGAAGGGAGGGAAGTTGGGTTGAAACGTTGCCCCAGCTCCTCCCTTAAATCAACATTGCCGGGTGACTAAAACACAGCTACTCCTTGACTTACAACCTGTTGGTTTAGCCACCGTTATGGCGGGTTTTCCGCATGGTGAAAAATTCAGACGCTTGGATTTACGACAGCCGCAGCAGCGTGCCCGGGATGGGGGTCGTATAAATCCCCTTTTGCGACCGTCCGGCGAGGTCAAGTCAAAGCCAGATTCGCTTAAAACTGCGTGACTTAATGATAGGTCCACTCAACGACCGCGTGACTAACTTAAAGGGATTGGGAGAATTCCCTGAGCATCCGTGGCCAGAAAGGGTCGTCACACCGAACAAAACTCGTGTCAACTCGTAAAGCAGTCCTGTGCCCGTTTTCGAGTTGCCATAAAGAAAGTGGGGGGAATCGGAAGGAGCAGTACAGCACTTTAAAACCAGAAGTACCATTCCAACTCTTTATCTTACAAAGATTGTAGCTAGGCTACCGGATCTTCTGCCCGGGAAAAATCCTTCAGTGGAGAACGTGATTGTTGACATCCAGCCCAGGTGCTTCGTTGGAGAATCTGATTTATGACACACCCAGGGGAGAGGGGAGGAAACAGGGTCACAAGTGACCGTAAATTACGTATTCCAGAGTTGGCTTCATACAGGTTAATGCCGGCATGTTGCTCCTAATAAATCTTTTGGTTTCTTTTGAAGCTTGGCTCAAGGGCAATCTCCGGAATCCTGACAACTCGCTGAACAATGGTTAGTGACAGAAGTTTTTTGGGGGGAGGGGGGCTTGATTTTAGTCATAAGTCGAGGACGACCACGGGTGGAACGAAGCACTTACGCTAATGAATCCGGGCAGCTCCTGTTTCAGCAGCTCCTTCAGTTCCGTGTTGTTGAGTTTGAACTGGTCTCCTTCCTTCTGGGAATATTTGTGGAAGGTGACCACCATGGTGTCCAGGGCTTTCTCCAAGGGGGTGGCCATATCTGGGTGCTGTTGAAAGAGGATCTGTCAGAAACGGGGTAGAGTCTCCTGCTTGGGCGGCGGGTTGGACTAGATGACCTACAAGGACCCTTCCAACTCTTGTCAGTCTTCTATCTATCTATATCAAAGCGAAATTATCCCTCATGCATCATCACAAAATCTCCAGAACCGTAAAGCCTACAAACTTGAAATTTGACCCGTAGGTTCTCTCTGGGCTTCTAGGGGCTCACTAAGAAAGGATTTTTCCAAATGACCCTCAGAGCATTTAGAGAATTTCCTATACTATTATTATTATTATTATTATTATTATTATTATTATTATTATTATTATTATTATTATTATTATTATTATTATTATTCTCTGATGCAAAACACAAGCAGAGGAGTTTTAGTTTTAGTTTCACAGCAGCAAGCAGCTTTAGTCCAGAACAGTTGAGCTAAGCCATGCCCAGGCTCCTTGCTGTCTCCTTCTTGCTCACACAGCAAATAACTGCTTCAGTTTCCAAACAGCCCTCCACTCTCTCACACACTGACAGGACGCCAGCCAGATGAATACCCATGGATGCTGGTAGGCAGAGGCAGAATTTTCCCCCCTCCCCTTATTTTCCTCCCCCCAAACTAAGCCCCACCACACAGTTTCGTAGCGAAGCACACGGGGATCCAGCTAATCTGTTAAGAAAAGGATGGAGTTGGGGACTGGCGTTTGTCAACCTGGGCCATGTTTAAAAGTGTGTGTGTGTGGGGGGGACTTCAACTCCCAGAATGCCCCAGACAGCCTGGAACTCTGGGAGTTGAAGGCCACCCATCTTCCCGGGGGCCCAAGGTTGGGAAACGTGGCTCTGGGCAGTGACTGGGGTCTCCCACTTGGGTGGATTTGCAAAACGAAATAAAAGGCAATTTGGCCTCCCCAGGGAGGGAAGGAAGGAATGCAGAAGGAAGGAAGGAAAGAAAAGGCGCAGAGAAGGAAGGGAGAGAGACAGAAGAGGAAAGAAGAGATGCAAGAGGAAGGAAGGGAGAAGGAGAAGGAAGGGATACAGAAGGGGAAGAAAAGAGACAAGGAAGAAAGGAATGGGTCGAAGGAGGGAAAAGATAAGAGAAGGAAGGAAGGGAAGAGGGATGAAGGGAAGAGAGGAAGGAGAGGGATGGAGGGAAGGAAGGAAGGAAGATGAAGGGAAGGAAGCAGAGGGATGAAGGGAAAAGGATGGAAGGGATGGAGGGAAGGAAGGAACGAGAGGGATGAAAGAAAGGAGGAAGGGGAGGGATGGAGGGAAAGAAGGAAGGAGAGGGATGAAGGAAAGGAGGGAAGGAGAGGGAGGGAAGGAAAAGGGAGGATGAAGGGAAGGAAGGGATGCAGGGAAGGAAGGAATGGAAGGAAGATGAAGGAAGGGAAGGAAGCAGAGGGATGAAGGGAAAGAAGGATGGAAGGGATGGAGGGAAGGAAGGAACGAGAGGGATGAAAGAAAGGAAGGAGAGGGATGGTGGGAGGGAGGGAAGGGAGGAAGGACAGGGATGGAGGGAAAGAAGGGAGGAAGGGATGGAGGGAAGGAAGGAAGGAGAGGGATGAAGGAAAGGAGGGAAGGAAAAGGGAGAGGATGAAGGGAAGGAAGGGATGCAGGGAAGGAATGGAAGGAAGAAAGGAAGGAAGGAAAGAAAGGAAGGAAGGAGAGGATGAAGGGAAGGAAGGGATGCAGGAAGGAAGGGAAGAAAGGAAGGAGAGGATGCAGGGAAGGAAGGAGAGGGATGGAGAGAAGGAAAGGAAAGAAAGCATCCTATTTTTACGGGGGGAGATGAACTTTTCAGTCCCCCGAACCCCTTTTTCTCCCCTTCCTGACAGTATCCCCCCCCCGCTCTGGGCTGCCCAAGCCAGCCCTCCCTGGTGGGGGGAACGAATCCGCGGCCGAAGAGAGGAAAGGGTGAGTCATCCGGATGCCAACCTGGCACCTTTGGGACGGGCATCCGTGCCAGAGGAAGAGAAGAATGAAGCCCAAAAGGACGGGGAGGAAGCTCCCCCCCGCCCCGAAAGGCCAAGGCGGACACAGCAGAAGGGCATCAAATTTAAGAGGGGCTGGCGCTTGTTTTGGGGTTCAAATCCTGCTCTTCTCTCCCCCCCCCCAAACCCTCCCGTAGGCATTTTGAATACCAAATGTTTGGAGGATTGGTCCCTGATGGCAGGAGAGCACTTGGCACATGCCCAGAGAGGCTGGTTTCACAGAGCGACCTGCCAGCCGCTGCCATTGAGGGGTTGTGGGGGGGGGGGTTACAGTTATTCTAGCACCATCCCTGGTTTTCTCTTGGGGGGGTTCAGGCTCCAGTGATCAATAAATAGGTGAATAAAGTTGCAATTAGGTGCTGTTTGGAAGAGGAGGCTGAGAGGCTGACGGGGAGAGCAATTTTGGCCACAGGATTTATCCTCCCTGGGTAGAAAGGGAAGGATTCTTTGTGAATTAATTCCTTCCTTTCTTCTCCCTCTCTATCCCTCTCTCCTCGTCTTCCTTCTTGCCTTCATTCCTTCATTCATTTTCTCCTCTTTCCCCTTTTTTCTCTCCATCCTCCCCTCCCCTTTTCTGCCACTGCCTTTCCTCTCCTCTTTCTTTTCTTTTGTCTTTCCTTTCTCTCCCCTTTCCTTTCCTTTCATTCCTTCCCTTCCCCTCCCTTCCCTCTTTTTGTCCCCTCTCCTCTCCTCTGTCCTTTCTCTTTTATCTTTTCTTTCTCCTTTCCTTTCCTTTCCTTTCCTCCCTTTAGTTTCCTTTCCTTCCCTTCGCCTCCCTTCCCTCGTCTTGTCTCCTCCTCTCCCCATTTCTGTCCTCTCCTCTCCTCTTTCTTTTCTTTTCTCTTTCCTTTCTCTCTCCTTTCCTGTCCTTCCTTTAATTTCCTTTCCCCCCTTCCCCTCCCTTCCTTCTTCTTGTCCTCCTCCTCATCTCTCTCCTCTCCTCTCTCTCGCTTTATCTCCTTTCCTTTCCTTTCCTTTCCTTTCCTTTCATTCCTTTAGTTTCCTTTCCTTCCTCTCTTCTTGTCTCTTCTCCTCTCCTCTCCTCATTTCTCTCCTCTCTCTTTTCCTTTCTCTTTCCTTTCCCTCTCCTTTCCTTCCTTTAATTTCCTTTCCCTTCCCTTCCCCTCCCTTCCCTCTTCTTGTCTCCTCCTCATCTCTCTCTCTCTCTCTCTTTTCTTTTATCTCCTTTCTCGCTCCTTTGCTTTGCTTTGCTTTGCTTTCATTCCTTTAGTTTCCTTCCCTTTTCCTTTCCTTTCCTTCCCTCTTCTTGTCTCTTCTCCTCTTCTCTCCTCATTTCTCTCCTCTCCTCTCTCTTTTCCTTTCCTTCTTTCCTTTCCTCCTGTCGACCTCTCCATCCTTCCAGATCCCGTCCGGCTGTGAAACCAACCCGGCATTGATCCTGCCTCTAAATCTCCACCTTAAAGGGGAATCCTTTTTGGGATCAGAGGGCAGATCCTTTCCCCGGCCAAAGCTGGGACCTTTTTCCCCCTGGCACAGAAAAATCCACCCACCCCCCACTTACCAGAGCGAGCTGGACCGGAAACTGAGGCTGGAGTCGAGTGGGCAGAATGAGGAGCCCCTGGCCCTCCGACCATGATTTGTAACCTTGGCTAATCTGGGCTTTTATTTGGGGCACCCAGAGGTCCTCCCCCAGCTCTCCAAGAGGCCAATAGGAGTTGGGGGGGGGGGACTTTCTGGCTTTGGAGGGTTTGTCACGCTGGAAGGGCTGTTTCCCCTTCTCTAAGCCCTAAATTCCTCGGCCCATTTTTCCCCCCCAGTGGTTTGGCATCAAAAAGGCTGTGGCAGCCAAATGGCTCGGAAACTACAAAAGCAGGAAGAGAGAAAATGTGTGAGAGTGTGTGAGAGAGAGAGAACGAGAGAGAGAGGGGGGAGGGGGGAGGGAGGGGAGAAAGAGGGAGAAAGAATGAGAGAAAGAACAGAGAAAGAGGAAGGAAGAGAGGAGAGACAGAATGAAAGAAAAAGAATGAGAGACAGAAAGAAAAATAGAGAAAGAGGGAGAAAGAAGGAGAGAAAGAACAGAAAGAGGAAGGAAGAGAGGAGAGACAGAATGAAAGAAAAAGAATGAGAGACAGAAAGAAAAATAGAGAAAGAGGGAGAAAGAAGGAGAGAAAGAACAGAGAAAGAGGAAGGGAGGGAAGAGAGGATGAGAGAGAATGAAAGAGAAAAAGAATGAGAGACAAAGAAAAATGGAGAAAGAATGAGAGAAAGAACAGAAAGAGAGGGAAGAGAGAATGAGAGAAAAAGAATGACAAAGAAAAACAGAGAGGGAGAAAGAATGAGAGAAAGAGGAAGGGAGGGAGAGAAGAATGATGAGACAGAGAGAAAATTAGAGAGAAAAGTGAGTGAGAAAGAAACAGAAAGAGGGAGAAAGAGAAAGAGAAAATAGAATGAGAGAAAGAATAGAAAGGGAGGGAGGGAATGAGATAGAATGAGAGAAAGTGAGTGAGAGAGAGAAAGAGAATGAGAGAAAGAGACTAGAGAGAATGAGAGGAAGGTTTGGGAGCGGATAAAAATCTAATAAATACCTAGAAAAACGAATAAACTACGAAAACCCAGCTGGGTGACTTTGGGACCGTCGCCAGGCGACGGTGAGTTCTAGTCCTGCCTTAGCCATGAAAGGCAGCTGGGTGACTTTGGGCCTGTCCCTCCGTCTCGTCTCAGGGTTTTTTGTCATGAGGAAAATAGGAACGGGAAGATATAATGAGGGACATTCATTTACGTTCATTTGTAAAAAATAAAAAATATAAAGCCAGGAAATAAAGCAAAGAGAACGAAGCAACAATTCGCTTTTTTTTAAATGAGATTTTTATTCCCCCACTTCTTTGATAGAACTTCCAGCAGGGTCTCTCTCTCTCTCTCTCTCTCTCTCTCTCTCTCTCTCTCTCTCTCTCTCTCTCTCTCTCTCTCTCTCTTCTCTCTCTCTCTCTCTCTCTTCTCTCTCTCTCTCTCTCTCTCTCTCTCTCTCCAGGAACCGCCCTCCCTCCTGAAAAACCCGTCTATCTGTCCAGAGCGCCGACCTCTTCACCGCAACGCCGTCCGCAGTCATCCACACACACAACCCGTTAGACGCGTGGTTGGGCCACGGGGCATCGCGGAATTGCAGGTGGAAGAAGGTGAAGGCGGCCGCCACGAACCGGATGTATTCTTCGAAGGTGACCTCTCCATCCTGATCGACGTCCAATAGGGTGAGCATTTCTTCCAAAGCCTGGCCTTTGATTTGCAGCTGGGAATTATTATTATTATTATTATTATTATTATTATTATTATTATTATTATTATTATTATTACACACAATTATTATTAAATGGAGATTTGCAATTAGGTTGGGGGGCAGAAGGGACCCCTTTTCCTCACCTCCTTAGAATAGAATAGAAGCTGGAAGGGACCTTTGAGGTCTTCTAGTCCACCCCCGCCCCACTCAAGCAGAATAAATAAAAGAAGAATAACAGAATAACAGAGGGGGAAGTGACCCGGGGACACTGCAGCCGTCAGAAATACGAGTCTGCTGGCGAGCGTCTGAATTTTGATCCTATGACCATGGGGGAGACTGGCTTGGTCGTTAAGCGTGAACAGTGGTCCCAAGTCATTTTTTTTCTTCAGTGCCATTGTAACTTTGAACGGCCACGAAGTGAAATGTTGTAAATCAAGGACTACCTATGTTTATTTAACTGAAAAACTTTTAAAACTTTACAACTTACTTAAAATTTACTTCACACTTGCTTCAAACTTTAAAACTTACTTCAAACTTACTTCAAACTTTAAAACTTTCTTAAAACTTACAAACTTACAAACTTTTTAAAACTTAAAAACTCTAAAACTTTTTAAAATTCTTTAAAACTTTAAAACTGACTTAAAACTTTAAAACAACTCCAAAATTTTAAAACTGACTTAAAACTTTAAAACAACTCCAAAACTCTTTAAAAACTTTTGAAAACTTTTAAAAACTTTTAAAAACTTTTTAAAAAACTTTTAAAAACTTTTAAAAACTTTTAAAAACTTTGGGAATTAGACCCACCGTTTGCAGGCTGGGCATTTCGGTCTGCAGGAGGCTCCGCAGCTGGTTTTTGCTCAGCGTGTTGCGGTCCCCTTCCTTCCGGCAGTAGCGTTGAAAGGTGCACACGACCTCCCCGAGAGCCTGCTCCAACGTCTGGAATCGCGTCATCACTGCGGCACGGGGGTCCTGCGGGGACAAGGAAACAGTCTTCCACTAAACAACCATTTGCCTAGCGACCGTCTGAAGTTACGATGGCGCTGAAAGCAGCGGCTTAGGCCCAGTTCTCGCACTCCTCACAGCATCCCTCCTGACACAGGCTCAAAATCCTTGTATTTATGATGGTCGCAGGAGTCACGTGTTCACCGTTTGCGGCCTTCCAGCAGAGTCAACAGGGGAAGCTGGATTCGCTTAATGACTATATGGTTCACTTAACAGCTGCAGTCGTTTGCTTACCACAACCGTGAGGGGGGAAAGGCCTTAAAATCTGGGGTGATTCACTTCACAATCCACCTGCAGCCAAAATTCTGGTCCCAATTGTCGTAAGTCAAGGACTACCCCAAACTGTAAACAAACTATAAACTCAACTGCAAAGTGTAAACTTAAAACAAGTTTAAAACAAACTTGAACTTAAAACTTACTTAAAACTATAAACTTAAACTTAAAACTGTAAACTTAAAATTTAAAACGTAAAACTTTCTGCGGCAACTCGGCTTCGGTGAATACAATTTTTTTTGTCCCTTGTTGTATTGTTCCAGTAAATAAATAAGGACAGCCTTGGCTTTGCCAGGAGGTTTAAAATCCACAAAAACCTCTTGTGGTTTATTTATTTACTAGGTTTTTATATCTCCCCTTCCTGCAAGGAATCGCCACCAAATCAAACAAGTCCAAACAGATCAGAAAATCAGCGTAATAAATCCAACCCCTGGGAAGAAGAAAAAACACCCTCACTTTTAAAGAATGCAAATTTCACCTTTAAGGCATTGTGAAATTCGTTTTGATTCCTGCCAATCCGCCCTTTTAATCCTTCCAGATAAAAATCAGAATTCTGCTTTTTTTCCTGCCAATCTTGAAGAGCTGACTTTCGTCGAAAAAGGACGTTGTGGAATTGGCATTCTGGACAGCCGCTTCCAGAACGGCCTCGCCAAAAAGGACGTTTAAATTCATTTTATTTCGCAGTTTTGAATGCAAGCCGCCCAATTCCAGGAAGAACCCAAACGTTTGGGATATTTAAAATAATAGATACAGGCGCTTGCTTTCCTTGTGGTACAAACTGCCAGATTGTGATTTCTGGAAAACTACACAACGCTTAAAATTTTTGTTTTGTTTTCGGCTTTCAAGGTTGCCTTGTTTATTTTGGATTCTTTTTGGTTTTTTTGCCTTCCTCTCTGCAAAAAATTAAAAATAAAAACTTCCACGCTCTTCAGAGGGCAACCATCCATAGCCTTAGTTTCTCCCCGCCCAATCCTTTTTGAACAAAATAATAATAATAATAATAATAATAATAATAATAATAATAATAATATACATGTACCAGCTGGCTCGTCCGCTTGAAGGGTATTCACCGCGGTGAATTCATCAGGAAAGGCAAAATGAAAACAGGGAGAATTCCAGCCGGTGGTGGTTGGTGGCTTCTCCACTTGTTTTGTTGAGTGTGTAAGCAGGTTCCGGCAAATATGCACAACGATCTACCTATCGTTTTCGACACACCCTGTCTTGGAGACACCCGGTGTTTATCTCGCACTCTGAAAACGCCGAGCTGGGCTGCACGGCGAATCCTCGACTTAACGACGGCGCTCGGGAGTGGGATTTTCAGTTGTCTAAGCGATGCGGTGCTTAAGGGACGGAGCCGGATAGGGGCGGGGCTGATGTTGAAACCATTTTGGCCATGGTGGTTAAGTGAATTATGGTCACTAAGCAAATCACATGGTTGTTAAATGAATCTGGCTTGTGGATTTTGCTTGCTAGAGGCCGGTTCCAAAGGTTGCGAAATAGGAATGATGTAACTCCGGGATGCTGGTACCTTCGTATAAATACATGCCAGTTGCTAAACAGCCCGAATTTCGAACACTACGAGGTTGTAAGTGCAAGGAAACGATAGTAAATACCATTTTTAACTGGTGGTGTCTGCTCGTTTTTTGTTTTAAAGGCCCAATTTTATCCATTGTCACTTCATTTTTACCCATCATCAATTTTATCGATCATCAATTTTTATCCATCATCAATTTTTATCCAACTTCATTTTTATCCATCAATTTTTATTGAACATCAATTTTATCGGTCATCAATTTTTATCCAACTTCATTTTTATCCATCATTTTTTATTGAACATCTATTTTATCGATCACCAATTTTTATCCATCTTCATTTTTATCCATCAATTTTTATTGATCATCAATTTCATCCATCATTTTTATCCATCATCAATTTTTATCCATCATCAATTTTTATCCATCATCAATTTTATCCATCATCGCTACATTTTGCAAGCCAGCCATAGTAGAGATTCATTTCCAAACTCGTTAACCAAAGATGGGTTGCGATCGACAAGGGTTGCGTGTTGGGAAAAATAATAATCTCTATTTGCTAGCAGGGAGAGACGTCCTCACACAAGAGACGTAACACCCCAAATTCCCTCCTGCCCAGGCCCCCCACCCCAAAGCCTCCATTTCATAGCTTCCGGTTGCTCTCGTCCGCACATTCCTGGAAGAATTCGTAGCAGAGAGATGCCGCCAGCGCCAGAAACACGGCGTATTCTTGGAAATCCAGCTCTTCGTCTCCGTTGTCATCCAGTTTCTTCATCAAGAATTCAAAACCGCGTTCGTTGATCTTGCCCTGTGAGGTGAACAGGAGAGAAGCGAACGTTGGAATAAAGCTTGGAATAAGCTTTATTATAATATATTTTAATATATAATATATATTTTTTCTCTCCCCCGAAAATCAAAGCCTCTCTGGATGCTGAATAATAGAATGGCAGAAGAACAGAGTTGGAAGGGACCTTGGAGGTCATCTAGTCCAACCCCTGCTCAGGCAGGAGACCCGAGACCATTCTAGACAAATGGCTGTTCAATCTCTTCTTAAAAGGCTCCAGTGATGAAGGAAGGAAGGAAAGTGACTAGATAGATAAATAGGTGGAAGGGAAGGGAAGGGAAGGGAAGGGAAGGGTAGGGAAGGAAGGAAGGAAGGAAGGAAGGAGAGGATAGATAAATAGGTGGATGGGAAGGAAGGGAGGAAGGAAAAAGGAGAGAAAGAAGGTCATAGAAGAGGGACGGGAAGGAAGGATGGGAAGGAGGGGAAGGAAGGAAGGAAGATTGGAGGGGAAGAAAGAAGGAAAGGAAGAGGGAAGGGAAGGATTGGGAGGGAAGGAGGGAGGGAAGGAAGAGGAAGGAAGGAAGATTGGAGGGGAAGGAAGGAGGGAAGGAAGGAAGATTGGAGAGGGAAGGAGGGAGGGAAGGAAAGAGGAAGGAAGGAAGATTGGTAGGGAAGGACGAAGGAAAGAAGGAAAATTGTAAGGAAGGCTGTAGGGAAGAAGGAATGAAGGAAGGAATGAAGGAAGGCTGTAGGGAGGAAGGAAGGAAGGAAGGAAGGAAGGAAGGAAGGAAGGAAGGAAGGAAGGAAGGAAGGAAGGAAGGAAGGAAGGAAGGAAGGAAGGCGGATATGGCATAAAACCCTTCTTGGTTTGTATGCTTTGCGGACAGGCGTCAAAACCAACCTTAATAAATGAATAAAAACAGCACTTCCTCTCCCTGCCTCACCTTGACAAAATTGGGCATTTCCGCCAAAAGCAGCTCCTTTATCTCTGTTTTGCTGAGCTTGTAGCAGTCTCCTTCTTTGGCTGAATATTTGTAAAAGGTTTCCACCATCACGCCCAGGGCTTCTTCAAGCGGGGTATCCATCTTGGATTCTGGGGGAGAAGCAGGAAGACGGAGGAGCCCGTTTTATGGCCAAGTGGAAGTCGTCCCAGAAGGACATCGCGCCTTCCTCAATGGGCCTCCGTGGCGCGAATTTTGCGCCCTTTTGCCTCTTGGTATGAAATTTGCATCCCAATTGCCATCATCGTCTCTTGTGAACGGGACGGGAGTTCCTCAACCTTCCATTATTCATTTAGCGACCATTAGAAGTCATGGAAACGCTGAAAGAAAGCAACTTGGGGGGTGGGGCTGTCCTTGCTCTTACAACCGTCATAGCATCCGCAGCATGTTCCAAAATAGCGGATTTATGTATTTACGACAGTTGTAGCCTCCGGGCGTCCCTTAATCTCCATTTGCGATCTACCGACAAGCAAAGTCAATGGAGCAAGCCGGATTCATTTAATGACTGCAAGGATTCGCTTAACAACCACGACAAAAAAAATGGTTGTAAAATCGGGGGCGGCTCGCCGAACATCCACCCGGCTTTGCAATGCAAATTCTAGCCTTAACTACCTATAATAAAATTCACGATTTAATTTTGTTTTAAAGAAAAGGTTGGAAGGGTTGCCGTAAAGAGGGACATCCCCGAAATTCGTGAATTACAGGAGGAAGAAATTAGGAGGCAAAAAATTGATTTATTTTTTTTAAGAAGCAGTTTTCTTGGGCCAAGAATTTGGAAAACAACACTGAGGGTATTTCTTTATTGGGGGGAAATGAGAAACGGAGCGACACTCGACTGATATATGAGTTTGTATATTGAATTTCAAGGTTTTTAAAGGAGGGTGTCGGGCTGGGAATAACAGTCCAGGATGCAGTTTTCTGCAAAGATATTATTCTGATTTATTTTTTTAAAGAGTCCGATGGCTTTGGGGAACCCAGGTAGGTGAAACAAAGCCGAGTTTCAAATAACTTTGTAAAGCATTTTGGGCCGAAGAAGGCTAGGCACTTGCGCTTCCTTTTGCAAAGAGATTTAGGGAAGGAACAATTTGCGGTGAAGAGGAGGAGGAGGAGGAAGACGGAAAATCACTTACCTGGTTGAGTTAAAAAGGAGAAGGAGGGGAATACAGCAAAGTCTTGGCTCCTGTTTTGATTCAGAGATCAGCCTTCGGATCCTTCCTCTCACCTTTCCGGTCCCTTTTCCCTCCCAGACAGTGGCGCGTTTCAAGCCTCACCCAGATTTCGTTCCTTTTCCCAAACCAGTTTGGCTGGAGATCTTGGGAACTGGAGATAGCTGGCAGACAGGAGTCCTCTTCAGTTTCGAGTTCTGATTTTAATGGAGGAGGGAGGGAAGGAAGGAAGGAAGATGGCTAGATAGATAAATAGGTGGATGTGGAAGGAAGGAAGGGGAGGAAGGAAAGAAGGAAGTCCAAAGATACAAGGAAGGAAGGAAGGAAGGAAGGAAGGAAGGAAGGAAGGAAGGAAGGAAGGAAGGAAGGAAGGAAGGAAGGAAGGAAGGAAGGAAGGAAGGGAAGGAAGGAAGGAAGGAGGAAGGAAGGAAGGAAGGAAGATGGCTAGATAGGTGGATGCGGAAGGAAGGAAGGAGGAAGAAAGGAAGGAAGGAAGGCGAGGAGGAAGGAAGGAAGATGGCTAGATAGATAAATAGGTGGAAGAAGGGGAGGAAGGAAGGAAGGAAGGCGAGGAGGAAGGAAGGAAGGAAGATGGCTAGATAGATAAATAGGTGGATGCGGAAGGAAGGAAGCAAGGAAGGAAGGAAGGAAGGAAGGAAGGAAGGAAGGAAGGAAGATGGCTAGATAGATAAATAGGTGGGTGCGGAAGGAAGGAAGGAAGCAAGCAAGCAAGGAAGGAAGGCGAGATAGATAAATAGGTGGATGCGGAAGGAAGGAAGGAAGGAAGGAAGGAAGGAAGGAAGGAAGGAAGGAAGGAAGGAAGGAAGGAAGGAAGATGGCTAGATAGATAAATAAATGGATGGGGAAGGAAAGGGAGGGGAAGGGGGAAGGGAGGAAGGAAGGAGGAAGATGGCTAGATAGATAAATAAATGGATGGGGAAGGAAAGGGAGGGGAAGGAGGGGAGGAAGATGGCTCGATAGATAAATAGGTGGATGGGGAAGAAGGAGGGGAGGAAGGGAAGAAGAAAAGGGAAGGAAGAAAAGAGAGGGCAGTAAGAAATGGATGGATGATGGAGGAAAATGAAGAGAAGGTGATGGATGGATGGAAGGGGAAGAAATGGGAGGAAGGGAAGAAGGAAGGAAAGGGAGGGAGAAAGGAAATAGATAGATGGAGAAGGAAGAGAAGGAGATGGAAGGAAGGAAGGAAGGAAGGAAGGAAGGAAGGAAGGAAGGAAGGAAGGAAGGAAGGAAGGAAGGAAGGAAGGAAGGAAGGAAAGATGGAGGAGGAGAAATGGATGGAGGAGGAAGAAGAAAAGGAAGGGAGGGAAGAGAAGAAGGAAGAAGGAGGAAGAGAAGGAGGAAGATTATTTATTCTTGATTTTCAATTGCTTTCACAATAGAAGGGCAGGTTTTTGGATATCCCATTTCTCCTCCCCGCGTCCCCCACACCCCAACCCTAATTCTATTTTGGTGCTACATTCTGCTTCTGGCTTGTTATTATTATTATTTTTTAATCTCCTCATCCGTCCAGTTCCTCTGGCTTTGTTTGCACAATTCCCCATAGCATCCGACCGTGGAAACCTCCTCTAAAATGCCGCCTTTGTCTCCGGCAAGCCCAGACTGAACAGCCCACCTGTCGAGACCTGTCGGACAGGTAGAGCAAGGAAGCCCCACCCCGGCCTTTGAAATGAAACACCCAGGATAACAAAAGGCTGCAAAATCTGTCCGGATTCAGTTAACTCCTGCCTTGCTTAGCAACAGAAATCCTGGTCCCAATGGCCATAAGTCAAGGACTAATACTAAACTATAAATTATACACTACTAGCGGGATACCCAATGCTTCACTATGAAACGACATGGTCAATCTTAGTTTTTGGGGAGGAAAATAAGGGGGGGGGAATTCTGCCTCTGCCTACCAGCATCCATCGGTATTCATCTGGCTAGTGTCCGGTCAGTGTGTGAGAGAGTTGAGGGCTGTTTGGAAACTGAAAGAGTATTTGCTGTGTGAGCAAGAAGGAGACAGCAAGGAGCCTGGGCGTGGCTTAGCTCAACTGTTCTGTACTCAAGTTGCTTGGGGCTGCTGTGAAACTGAAACTGAAACTCCTCTGCTTGTGTTTTGCATTTGGAAGAGATTTTTTTTCAGACGGGGAGGGGGAGCAGAACTCCTTAGCATCAGAGCGTATTATTATTATTATTATTATTATTATTATTATTATTATTATTATTATTATTATTATTATTGAAATACTGATGCTCTGATGGTCATATATTTTCTTAAGTTTAAGTTTTTCTTAAGTCTATATATAAATAAACTTTACAGGTGATTAAACAACCATCAGTTAACAAACATCTTCCTTAGCAACAGATTTTGTGGTTGTATCTCAAGGCCTGCCTGTAGACTAAACTAATTCTTTCCATTCGTATTATTGTGCTTTCATTCTTGATTTTGATGGTGTCGTTACTTGACCATTGTTCCGTTTACGTTGCCCATGGCAAGACGGGCAGCAAATAAATCTAACAAATAAATAATAACTACACTAAACTAAGATAGGATAAACTCTTAATTAAATTAAACTAAATGTCAAACCTTACTCAACTTAAATTTTAGACCTTAAACCTTAAGCTCACATTTATATTTAAAGTTAAACTTGAACTCAAACTAAAAACTCCGTTTAAATGTGAGTCCAAGGTTAACTTTGAGTGTGTGAGTTTACGTTTAAGTTTTATCAGTAAACTCACACTTATATGAGTAAATTCACACTTACGCTTAAACCTAAATCTAATCTAAACTAAACTAGACCAAACTAAACTAAATTAAAACCTTAAACTTATGGTTAAACTCGCCCTTAAAGTTGAACTCGCCCTTAAAGTAAACTCAAACTTTTAAACTCACACTTTACACTTAAACCCTAAATTAAACTAAACTAGACTTTAGATCTTAGACCCAAACTGAAGCTCACCCTTAAAGCTGAACTCGCACTGAAATTTAAAAACTTAAACCCACACTAACACATCACACACACACATACAACTGTCCAGTGTCTGCTGGAAGCTCTCCATTTCAAGTGGCAACTTGTTCCACCGTCTCTTCGCCGATACAATCAGGAATTCTTTGGGATGTTTCATCTGACTCCCATCCATTTGTCATCTCCAGCTTCCCAGCAGCTGGAAACGGGCCCTTCCTTCCCCTTGGGGCACTCACACCCCAGCCCCTCCCTTTTTGCATGGAGCCAGACACCTTTTGCGACACGAAAACGCGGCAACCGCAAGAGTAAGCCAAGCTTTAAACTCAAATGAGGTCGTTTTCACAGCCGGACAAAAGATCAGAAAATCCAACCCAGTTATTGAAGGCAACAACCTGTCCCCTATGGGTTGAAAATTCACTCCTCCCCCCACCCTCCTTAAATCGATCGATCGATTGATTCCAGTCCATCAAACCCCCAATTTTGTGACGGGAAGGTTTTAAGAAGATGTTGGATAAGCACCTGTCTGAAGTGGTGTAGGGTTTCCTGCCTAGGCAGGGGGTTGGACTAGAAGACCTCCAAGGTCCCTTCCAACTCTGCTATTCTACTCTACTCTACTCTACTCTACTCTACTCTACTCTACTCTACTCTACTCTTCTCTCTCTCTGTAAATGCTGAGCTTACTGAAGACCTCCAGGTCCTTCCAACTCTTATTCTTCTCTTCTCTTCTCTATTCTCTTCTCTTCTCATCTCTCTCTCTTCTCTCTCTCTCTCTCTCTGCTTAAATGCTGAAGCTTGAGAAGGGTTGGACTAGACCTCCACTCCTTCAACTCTTCTCTTCTCTTCTCTTCTCTTCTCTTCTCTTCTCTTCTCTTCTCTTCTCTTCTCTTCTCTCTGCGTTAAATGCTGAAGCTTGAGAAGGGGGTTGGACTAGAAGACCTCCAAGGTCCCTTCCAACTCAATTATTCTATTCTATCCCCCCCCCCAGCCTCGCTGATGTAGGGATAAGTTTAATTTAATTTAACTAAATGAATACACAAGCACAGTTGCACCTAATTCTCAGCTGGCTCGCGTGAAACCTGAGTCTCGGGGAGTTGGGGTGGGAGGAAGAAGAGGGGCTTTGCCGGTCGGACTTTGTGGTGATGCTCATCGTTTTGTGTGTGTGTGTGTGTGTGTGTGTGTGTGTGTGTGTGTGTGTGTGCCACCCCCTCCTGTTTTTGAAGCTTCAATCCCACAGATCAGCATTCTTTTTTAGGGGGTGGAGGGGGCAGTGGAAAAAGGCATTTTGCAGCCCGGCTGGATTCGAACAATCCTCTTTTTGAAACGAGAATGCTGATGGAAGTTTTTGGATGGCTGCCTGCACCCAGGCCTTTCGTTTCCCGGCTTGCAGAATGCATTCTCTGATTGTGCTGCCTTTGTGCCTGTTGTGCGTATGTATGTGTTGAGTGTTTGGCCCAAAGTCACCCAGTTGGCTTTCATGGCTAAGGCGGGACTAGAACTCCCCGTCTCCTGGTGATTGGCCCAAAGTCACCCGGTTGGCTTTCATGCCTAAGGCGGGACTAGAACTCCCCATCTCCTGGTGATTGGCCCAGAGTCACCCAGTTGGCTTTCATAGCTAAGGCAGGACTAGAACTCATCGTCTCCTAGTGATTGGCCCAAAGTCACATAACTTCTTTTCATGCCTAAGGAGGGACTAGAACTCGGGTCTCCTGGTGATTGGCCCAAAGTCACCAGTTGGCTTTCATGGCTAA